>NW_010140970.1:0-75138 GCF_000699245.1 Pterocles gutturalis
GCACTGGGCAGCATCGCTCAGGACATGGTAGCTGTCCACATGCTTAAGCTCTACGAGAAGTACAACCGGGAGGGGAGCCGGCCCGGCGACGGCAACACGGTCCGCAGCTTCAAAGCCAGGCCAGGTAAGACGAGCCGGGCGCGGGGGGCACCGCCGGAGCCCCCTCGCTCCTCTTTCGCTTTAAAGTGACGGGTTTCCACCGAGGTTGCCATAGACTGCGGGGGGTGTCACGCCGGGTGAATACCGGGGGGACCCTGCCAACTAACTACACGGACGCGGTGCTTCGCCTCCGCTCTGACGAAGCCTCCCCACCTCTCCCGGCTCCCTTCCCTCCCCCGAGAGGATCCGCAACAAGGTGCTCCCTTCAGAAAGCCTCCGTTACTGTGGAAGCAAACTATTGGCAAAAGAAGGGCTGCTGCCAGTGCACATCGAAAGATCTTTTCAGGGATACTTGGAGCACATAACTAGTAGCCAGTGCTCCAGCCGCAGGTCCTCTCCTCCGGCTCTTCTAGCAGGCTCACAAGTTTCTGTTCGGAAGAGTGCCGCCTGCGGGACCGCCTAATACGACCGCGGGATCATAAATTCCTTGCACTGTCTAAACCTGAGAAGACGGATGCCTGACCTCCCTCTCCCTAGTTCTACTTGGCTTGATTACGGGCGTGGAAAAGCTGTGCAAAACTACACCTTCATTATTGCAGTCTTACTTCAAAATAAGAAAGAGCAGGTTTGTGCAGTTAATACTCTTTAAATTTGGTATCCTTTGCCAAGGGAACCCAAAATATCTTTTCTGGAAAATGTCTTCCTCCTTTGGTTAACTCTTAGACTTTAACTAGGATCTTAGCTCTTAAAATAAGAATTAGACCAGTTTCTAGAATATATTTTCTTTTACATTCACAAAAATATTAATTTTTATAGGCTTATCTGATAGATTAATTCAAAATTTGCTTTTGTGAGTTTCAATCTATTTCCCCTATATCTAAAGTCTCATGTACAGAATACATCACAGCGTACAATCTTTCAGGGAATGGTTACCATAATATTGCACAATAATCTCTAGTGCACCCCAACTTAATTTCTATCCCAGGTCAAATGTAATACTAAAAAGTAATCATATCCAAGGAATAGGAGATCCCATGGAAGGGTAAGTGGCTAATGAAAATGTCTAGAAATCTAGAAGTTAGGATGTAAAGCAATCACAGACATCTAGGAGAGAAATACATTGTCATGCTCTAGATTATTGGCTAACTAATTTGGGTTAGGAAGGAACTTTCTCTGTGGATGGTTACTCCATGACCTCCTGCAATCACTCTTATTTTTCTGTGAACTGAGGAGCTGATGCTGGCTGCTACCCAAGTAAGGGCCTGGACCACACGAGTGATTTGGAAAGAATGCAAGAATTGCACTGTATTATCTTTCTTCATTTTTCAATTAGTCTGCTGAACAAGTTACTCACATCTAAGTGGTTTAAATTCTGGTTTAAACAGTGAAATAGCACCACTTTTCTACCCACAGATCAATTGTACTGAATGATTACAAATCAATATTATTTTGCCTATCTGTCAGATCATGAAACTGAGGCAGAAATGCTTGGAAGTTAAATTGTTTTTCCATGCAATGGAAATAAAGCACACCTATGTCCAAAACTCCTATCTCCTGTGTCCCACCTGTGTACCTTCTCTGTTGGATCCCATCTCTCCCCAGTAACATGGCATGAAAGAAGAAGCTCTTCTGCAATGTTCCTTTGTTATGACAGTCAATTGTATTTCTTTGTAATTCATCAGCCTAGTGATAAACAGTCCGAAATGAACCATAGAACGAAGGAGGGGAGAACAACCTTATCTGGCAGTATGTTCTTCTTTATCTCCTCCAAGAAATTCAAGTGTTTTGTTCTGAAAAAATAAATTGGCATGGTCTTCTAATAAGACATGCAATGTCCATTCTCTATAAAATACAGGCGATAATTCTGATCCTATTGAGATAAGCAAAGACTACATCAAAAATTTTCTTTTCATTATCCAAAGCAATGGACTTCTTTTTTTTTTTTTTTTTCTAAAACATGTAACTTTCCAGAAACCTTCTGTTCCTATACTGCAGCTTAAAGCTGTTTGTTAGGGAACACTTGAGTATCCCTGTTAGTTATCGTAGTGAAGAAGAGGGCTCCAGAGGTGCAAAATGCCAGTCCACGCTTAGTTTGTTCCTTTGTTACATGCATTATTGAGGACTCCTCAACAACACAATCGTATTGCCATCCTACATATCCTTTAGAGGGTACAGATGGTGTTGACTGGGTTATTGAATATGTAATATTTCTCCATATTCAATGTGAGGCGTTTGTGCTACATGTATCTGAATGAGCTATTTGCACATGTTCCAAATATAACTTCTTCATATTTCTCTAGCAGTACTTAACACTTCAGGAAGAGTGCTTCACAAACATCTGATCACCTCCTCTAAGCTCACCTCTATGTATGTTCACAAGAGTTCATTATTTCTCTGATAAGGAGCTGAAAGAGAGTCTGTGAGTTAATTTCTCAAGTTCTTATTTCTTTATGTGCTTTCCAGTTTTCAGGGAACTCTGTAGCTTTAGAAAACAGCACCAACTGACTGAAGTTATTTACACAGTCAAGTCATAAGTGGTTTGTGACCAAATGTGAAATATTAGGGCATTGCCGAACTTCACCTAGGTTGCTGAGACTGGGGGAAATTAGTCTTCATAGCAGCAATCTGCTGCCTAAGCCGTGAAACTTCCCCATAAATTGGCTCTTGCAGCTCAGGGTCATTCCCTGAACACCATCCATCCTCTGCGCTAAATGAGGCAAAGGCCTTGGTGAATAGTAGAAAATAGCAACTATTTAGATAAGACTATATCATAATGCATATGTGCAAGAAAACCAAATCAAGATTACAGAGGGAACTGTAATTCTGGCCTCTAGAGCCTTGCTTTAACATAATTTCATAGCTAAAATATTTTAAATTAGGTTCTCTGCATATTTATTTCTCACAAATGTGTTATCAGAAATGCCATGTAAATCTGTTTTGCTAATCTTCACTTACTACAATGCAACATTCTCCTGTGTGGATTATCTCCTAAAGGCTAATATTTTCTTTCCTTGGCCACTTGCCTTTGTTTTTTTGCTCTACCAACTTCTTGTATCTTCCACACATCTTGCCTGTATTCCTAACTTGAAGTTGTCTACAGTGATCAGAGGTCGATACAATCAGTAAAATATTAACAGTTTTAATGTATACAGCTACTACAGTTCAACTCAGAGTAGACCTAGAAAATGTAACAATGCTTGCTTGACAGGTTGGTAAAAGCCTGAGCAATATGATGCAATATGACAAATATGACTATGCTCCATCCAAAACACTGGTCTCCTCAATTCCTAAAAAGCCTGTACTTCCAGGCTTCTGGCTTTTCAGTAGCTGCAGATTCACAGATTTTTGTTCTCTTCTACAAAGAATTTTGATATTTTGGAAGGGTTTGATTCACTCTAGAATGCAGAATTAATTTAGATTAATTAAAATTTCCTTTCTCTCATTATAAGTTACTTTCCCATGTGAAACCCTGGGACTCTGGTGTTTGAAACACCTTTATCCCAGCAATGCAAATGCTTCATAGTCATATCTATAGAACTGACGGTGCTAGGATAATTCCCACTACTAAAGAAAATATTAAAAATTTCAACTGTACACAGCACACCTGGGGAGAGGCAGTGAATAGACTTCTTTTTTTTAAAAGTATGTCTTCTGAAATGAACAAACATTAATAGCAGCCTGGTGTTCTAAAGGAAGTACTAAAATTATTCTCTTCCTTGGTCTGAAAAATAGACTGGGAGGTTTGTGAAATTTCTAGGCTTCAAAGATTTGAATAGAATCTAAACTCTTAAGGTTTTTTTCATAGTATGAGCACCTGTGCATAAGACTAGTGTTGATCAAAAGTTTACTGATAGGATTCCTGTCCTGAACTGAAAGAAACAAATAGATTCTCATCACAGAATAGTGCTTCTGTTAGCCTCTCTGCCACCTATGAAACCACTATGTGGGCACCAGTACAGGCTGTTCCACTTCACTACATCAGGAAGAAAATACAGATGGTGTAGATGGAAGCTGCGTACTTTTGAACATTTGTCCTTTCAAACTGTATATGTGGGCCTGGAACTAATGAACATCCTAAACTGCTGTGGTTTAGTCCAAATGATGGTTCTACCCAGCATGAATGGGAACATAGCAAGCACCAATTTAGTGAGATGTTGTACTATTCATTTCCACTTTTCAAATGAAACTGTGCTTAAAAAGAAGAATATTCTGACAGGTGGCAGTTAACAGTACTACCTTTCTGTTGCCAAAATTTCTGTGGCTCATCATCCACAGCGTATTGAAAAAGAAACCTAAGTGTTTCTGGGAAGGCTGGCTGTTGGGTTTTATTGTTTTTTGTTTGATTTTGTTTTTTTTTTTCTCCCTGCTGCATGCAAGAGAATTTCTAGGTATGTCAAGAAGGGCTGCCAGAGAGTTTGTCCACTTGGGTTAACTAAAGGTGCAGATTTACCCTCTGTAGTCCTTGATGTGTTCTAAGTACCAGCCTGAGGTTGGGAGAACAGGAATCACATCTTGGTTCTGCCACCACTTTCATGTATACTTTTCAGGTAGGAGGAAAAAAACAAAAACCAAAAAACAAACAACTTTTCACAATGATAGAATGTGAATGCATGGTCTTTTGATTCTGGGATATATTTTAACACAAAAAAGAGGAGTTTCTACTGTCTAAATAAACACGGTATAAACAGTTATTAGTGTAAAATTGCTCATCTTCCTTGAGAGGAGGGTAGAGATGTAACCTGAACACAAAATGTTCAGCTATCTAAAGGAAGCTGTATCAAATGGAGTTTGAATTTTAAGTCAGTTCCTATTCAACAGTAGCTGTTGCTAACTTCATGCAGATCAAAACACAAGTCTTAGAAACCAAGTAGGTTTCATAATGCTTTAAACAAAGTTCCTACATGATATATACTGGAAAGGAGGATTGCTCCAAAGAGTAAGAGCCCCCAAAATGTGTTGCACTGCTTACTTCCAGCCCCCTTGTGAAATGTCTCTTGTGCACTCTTTGCAGATTATGAACTTCAAATACTGTTGCCCACAGAGTTAGCACTCTGAGATCTTTCAGGAATCTTTGCAATCAGCTTTAGAATAGACCATCTTGAATATTAACCGTAAACCTGGTTTTCAGCTAGTATACTGAGTAAGGTACTGTTCTGAGCTCTGCCATGGGCAAATGGGATAGCTTCTCTGAGCCTGACTTTGTAATAAATTAAATATAAGCAAGGATTTATTTTCTTGCCTGCCTGGAATGAAAGGCTGTCTGAAACTGAAAATCTCTGGGAAGAGATTTATCCCTCACGTATACAAAAGATGCCCAATGTGTCACGACATTATTGTAACATCACTACGAAATATTGTTAGGGTTTTTTCCTCCTCTTATTCACCATAAGTTTAAGCTGAAGTGACAAGCTCACTATACTGAGTGATTTAAACTCAGTGGGTAAGTGATAAAATTTGTTAATACACTTATATAGGAATAAGGGTTTGACTATCATTTTTCATCTCTGATATTTATCCATGTTTTCTATCCTTGCTCTCTTGCAGAATTTTTGGCCCAGAAGCCCTTGTACTGCTTCAATCTGACATCCATGCAGGATTCAGAGATGATCCTTGCTGCCACTTTCCACTTCTATGCTGACAAACGCCCTCGGCACCGGGAAGTGTTCTGCAAGCGGTCCAAGAACTCATCCTGCCGCCTCCTTCACCTGCCTCCGATCCTGCGGCTCAACCTCATTTTCCAAAGCATTCACCAGAATTCTGCCTATGGGCTAGTGAAAGGGAACATCACTGTGTCTCTTCAAAGGCGAGGGGCTTGGCATGCAAAGGACATTTCACACATCATAAAAGAATCAAAACGGGCTGGAGAGCTCATTCTCTGCGCTGAGCTCGATTCTGGGGAGAAACACCAGGGCTTCCCTGAACAGGTTGCCAGTCATTTACCTTATATACTAGTTTATGCCAATGACCTTGCAATCTCTGAACCTAACAGTGTGGCAGTCACCCTACAGCGTTATGACCCATTCCCTTCCAGTGATGGGGACCCAAACCTGTCCCCTAATGCTTCTACGGATACCCGAGTGAGGAGGGATACGTACCTCTCTAGCTCTATTCAGAACAATGAGTTGCCAGAAGTAGATTATAACAACAATAAATACAACAAACATGACATATGGGAGAATGCCTACAAGTCCTTGAAACCAAAAGCCTCACGCAAAGACCGAAGGAGAAAAGGGCAAGAAAATACAGAAGCACTTACAAAATCTCAAGTGCTAAATTTCGATGAGAAAACAATGAATAAAGCAAGGCGAAAACAATGGAATGAGCCAAGGATTTGTTCAAGAAGATACATGAAAGTTGACTTTGCAGATATTGGCTGGAATGAATGGATCATATCTCCCAAATCATTTGATGCCTACTACTGTGCAGGGGCATGTGAATTTCCAATGCCCAAGGTAGTATGCCTTTTTGTTGCCATTAGCTTGCAAACAGTAGATCTACTGTTTTGCCTATCCAACAACTTTAGTAGTTAGATTTCCCTTTAAATTTTTATTGGTTTTTTGCTGCAATCTGTTGCCTTGTCCAACCTAAATTTTAGCAATACCATTTCCATCAACTTACTCATCAGAGTGCAGAAAGATTCCAAGCTATCTTTAAATGTAATCCGAAGAAAAATGTCTCCAGTTTATCTTAGAATTTCTCATCATATATCTTCAAACCATGACATAAAGACTTATGCAGCTTATTAAAATATGGTTACACACATTAAATCATCAAACTACTCTGTTGTGGTAGCAGAAGTACAAACTATTATATGCTAATAATAAAACAAAGCACAGTATCAGAATATTTTTGAGTTCCACTGGTAATACTTTAGGATAAAAATGCAGAGTAGTGACACAGAGATATTTTTAATTTTAAGAAACGGCTTGTCACTTTGAAAATAAGAATGCTGGTTAAGGTGATATTTGCATCTCCAAATTCTCTGGTGGTTTTTAAATTTACTAAATTCTTAAAATTAAGATAATCCTTCTGGAACAAAAAAGGTTATTTACTTTATGTGGACAAAAATGACAAATAGCTGTCTGTAACACCCTAAAGCTACCACAGTGAATTCCTTCATAGAAGCAGTGTGAAATTTGCTAATAGAGAGGCAAACATGAACTCCTGCTCCAATGGAATTTCAATTTGGCCCACTCCCATTCACTTGCTCTGGGGCAAGAGGTAGAAATTTTGGCAATTCTATGCAGCACAAGAATTATCGGCATTTTATAGGACTTTCAAGTAATGGGGAAGGGCAGGATTTGAAGCACTGTATAACCTGCATGTTTAGAAACTGTGATTATTTTGCAATTCTACCTACAAATGGCCTGATTATTTATTCTACTGCTATTTTTGCATGTGGTCACTCAGCACATAAATAATGGATAGTGTTTTACAGCAGAGATTTTCAAAGCTCTAAGACAGGAATCTGCCCTACTTTACATACAGGGAGATTGATGTATGTTTGTGTTGAAGTAAGTAGTATGACTTCAGGAATAGTAGATATGCAGGCTAGTTTAAGTCCAGTAACAGTGGAAATTGAGACACCAGAGTAGGGTGTACAAATCTGACCACACGTTCTTGTGTAGCTGGCTAATGCTGAAGCATATATACATAAACTGATTTATGGTCTGGTAAAAATTAAGCTTGCACAGGCTCACATAGAACTTCACTTTTTTGTTGTAGTATAAAGAAATCATGCAACACAATCACCGTTTAATTTATGCAAAATAAAACACAGCCTGGGAATATGGGTCCTCTGCCATAGATCCACAGTCTAGTGCACCACTGACACATACCAAAGAGAGAAAAAAACAGAAGAGAAGATACCTTTCAACACACTTTAACACACCTGGCTTCTTGTGAGCAAAACACAAAAGCAAACTCAAACACACTCATAAGAGTGGATCTGTTTCTAGCTGTAATTGTTAAATAAGCTTATATTGATGAATTATTTAATGTCTTATCTAGAAATATTACCTGCTATATAATAAGGATCCCTTGTAAATCAAAACCACTTGCTTTAATTCTCATTTTGATATTTGTTTTCTAGATAGATTAACATGGCTGCACTATCATCTTGGTGCCAAAAAAACAAATAATTAAACAAAAAGCCAGAGAAATTTAAAACTAAATCATAGATACACAGACGTGAGGATTTTTGGTTTAACACTCCTTGATTGGGTTTGATTTGGAAGAAGTCTGTTTTTTGCTAGCTTTGTATTTTTACGGGGAAAAGAGGGGGGATGGAAGCAAATTTACAGCTGTAACTTTTTAAAATGACTGTTTCCAAATGAACAGAGATAACTAGAACATCAATATGAATGAAGCTCAGGTCAGAATATAAGAATTGCTAAATATTATGGAGGGAGAAATAGGTTTTGTTCGTTCATATATACCCTAGGTCAAGAAAGCACGCACATGATCTTGGCATTCTTAAGTCTAAGGCTAAATCAAGGCTATTCATGAAGTCTTTGTTTACACAGTCAACCTGTGATGGACAGAAGATAACTTATTTCCAAGGTACCATTTTAGAACTATGGGGACACAATTATACTTGTATACCTGGTATGTAGACAATCATCATGTTGTATGATTTTTTTTTAAAGTATCAGTACATCACTCTGCACATCTACTTTAATAACTGCAACTCTTAATCCAGATACAAAATAGCTGTGGTGCAAATTTTGTCTAGCAAATTCACCTACCTTACTGCTGAAGTTCCTCTTCCCTGAACTCGGAGGGGCAAGACTAACTTATATCATTAACAATGGCTAGCTGCACTGCTGCATTTGCCAAATAAATGCTAGTGCTATGTGTGTCAGAAGTAGGTGGGAACACATACCCTTCCCCTGGTCTACAGTAATTAGAATTCTTTTGAATTCCTTGTAAGCGTCTCAGTTCATGAGTTTCATTTTGAGAGCTGAATTCAAACCTGAAAACAAAACTTTCCTGAAACTAAGAAATATTGCTTATTAAGACAGGGAGGGTGTTTTCTGAGGGGCTAATTAATGATAAAACAGACTTTAAAAGTGACAAGGCAGGCAGAAGGGGAAGGTCTAAAATATTTCAAATCTGCTGTTAATTGCTTTCCGGCTACATCACCATCCCTCTATCTCCAGAGGCCCAAAACGTTCCTAAGCTAGGATTGTCCTGGAAGTTAAGTAAGAGCAGAACCTGGCCTGCTGTATATAACTTAGTAGCCAGCATTTAAAACATTAGCACTTCCTTAGTGCCATCACTACTGGTCATTCAACTCATTATTTCAAGCTTTCTACTTCAGCACATTAGTACAAAGGCTAATGTGAAGCCTAGCCCAAGATTACTGAAGACTTTTGCCAAGTTTCCAGAAGGGCTGGAAAATTCAGAGCCTGGCTTGATGTGGGATGGGTGTGCTGCATGGCTCTTCTGTGGATGTAGGGCTCAGGCAGACAGATTCTGTACTGAGTAATAGTCCCTAATAAGTATTTTCTCTATAAGCATTTTTGTGCACTGTGTATACACTTGAAGGCATTAGAAACCTAATTAGTACTGTTGTCTTGGTAAACAGCTGCTCATGCTAGACTTTTCTCACACCTACCTGTTCCTTGCAGATATTAGAGACTGCACAGCTGGAGATCCTAGTTGCATGTTCATACCCAGGAATCCTGTAAATCAGTAACTGGAATGAGGGCAATGACGGCTATCTACTGCATGGGGTCAACAAATTCTGTTTCAGTAGCACATTACAATCTGTGACTGTTTCAAATAACAATATGAGATAATAAAGGTGCTAGGAACACTTTAGGAGGTTTTTCATAAATGTTAAAGTTAAAACTTCATTCTAGAAGCTCTAGTTCATTGAATTTCTAAACTCTGTTGTTGCTTAAATAGACAAAATTACTTCTTTCTCTTGCTGTCCAGATTTGCTGACATGGCCAATGCAGGTAGAAGCTTATTTCTACTTCACATAGCAGCTGTGAGACTAATTCACTCCAGCTTCTTTGTGGACAGCTTTGAAATCTAAAGATAAAAGGTGGCACAAAAGAGCAAGCTGTCAATAATTATGCCAACATACGTTAATTACAGAAAGGCACTTTCCAGGATTGGTCACTTGTTGGGACTTGGCTATAGGGATGCTGTCTTCAAGACCAAAAGGATCAAGGATGGATTTCACAGCTTCTCCATAATAGCTCAAATGAGGTTGCTTTAGTTAAAGGAATATCCAAAAGCCTTAATAGCAATTAATATTTGGATCTGATTTGTTGATATATTACACTTACAGTAAATGTATCAAAACTGAATTATCTTAAAAAATAGCTCCTTTGTTATACACATAGACTACATAACTTTTCATGTTGAAATGACAAAATCAAGCTTTGCATATACCCTATTATTATTTGAAAAATAGAGAAGATATAGGAGACATTAATTCTTCTCACCTGAAGTATCTGCTTCCATGTGGAGGTATGCAAAGTCCCTATTTCTTGTCCCACAGATGTAATCTTCCACCCAATATACAGCTATGTACCTATAGTGATGAAAGATTTCATGTGTCACATATACCAGATCCGTCCAGAAAACTAGCGCAAATGTAGCAAAAAGCCTGATATGACTAACATAATTTTACTACTGTACTGTACTGTTACTGTACTGTACTTGCTGAGAAAGTATTCAAGCATGACAACTGAACAGGAGTCACTGAAGCTTCAGCCTCAGTGGTGGGTTGCATGCCATACTATTGCCTCATGTAACTGGAGGATGTACATGCCATGCTATGCTGAAGCAATGACAAGGAAAGGCTGTCACTCTGTCACCAGCAAATCTGTGCCTAACTGTTTGTACCCCAAGCAACAGAAGTGGTGAAAACTGTTTAGTACCACACAGTTTCTCAGACTGCAAGGGTGAAGAGTAGCTTGTGAATAAAGGCTTAAAAAAAAATACATTTAACTACTAAACAGCATACAATCCACATACCTTACTCCTTTTCTTATTCTCAGTGCTGTTATGCCTAATGTCTACCTCCTCTTCTCAAATACTTCTCCTTGTGTTGTTTACTGCATCCAAAACTCAATAGGAGAAGTAAGAATGTGACTTAGTACCCTGAACAGTATATAGATGTGAAGCTGCTGTGAAACCTCACTTCACATTTCTGCCCTCCCAGACTTTTGTTTTCTTCTCCCACTTTGAGGCTAGTTCAGGGGGGAAAAAAAGCCTAGTGAGGAAGGCAGAGGGAAGCAGACAAAGACTACAGGTATGAAGTACCTGCTTGACATGGGGTTAAGATCAGAAAGGCTCTGTCAGGTTGTTTGACTATATTCCAGAGTACCTCCTTCCTGTGGACACTACTTTTGGAGCACTCTGCTCTTTTAAAAGAGTAACCACTCCAGGAAAAAGTAACTAATTCCAGGTTAGCGTACATGAGGAGAAATACTACTGGAACATAAGGATAGTTATTTTGGAAATAATTACAGTAGCCAATTTTCCAATTCAGGCAAGAGGTTAAGAAAACAAAAGATGACTGAGAAGTGTGCCCCACGTTAGTCCTTTTCTCCTGCCTGTCTGTCTCCAACATCTAGTTGGTGCAGTCAGGGACATTCTTTCTTCAGGCTACTGAGTCCTGTCTGTGCCACCAGCGCCCTCCTCTGGTATTTTTGAAGGCGGCATAAGGAACACAAAATATCTGTTGGATAACACCCTGCACAGGAAAGTTGGAAGTGTGAGGGACTGACTATGCTGCATGGCCCTGCGACTCAATCACATATATTCACTTTTTTGAGTAACAAAAAACGATAACTGTTGTAATTTTCCAAGTCCATCTGGGAAAGTGACTGCTCATAAATGAAGCAATAACTATTTCCTTCTGTGTTCCAGATTGTTCGGCCATCAAATCACGCTACAATCCAGAGCATTGTAAAAGCAGTGGGAATCATTCCCGGCATCCCAGAACCCTGCTGCGTTCCTGATAAAATGAGCTCGCTCAGTGTCCTGTTCTTAGATGAGAACAAAAACGTTGTTTTAAAGGTATATCCCAATATGTCCGTTGAAACTTGCGCCTGCCGATAAGTTCATACAAACACATCTTTAACAAGATCTACGTATCCTGCCTGACTACACTGGGAAAGCTGTGAATGGGAAATGAATCTACTTGTGTTGATGAATGAATGCAAGCCTACAACTCCTCTACAGAAAGTGTGCAGAGAGACTAAAACAATACACATGCTCACCTGGAAGGATATGTCTTACTGTCATCATTTGTCTTTCATATTCATCTTCCAGGAATTCAATCCTTTTACAAACATTTTCCTAACCCATCTAGCCAAGACACCTGGCATTTAGTGAGAAATTTAAGTGTAAAGTTTTCCATAACCAAAGGACTAAAACACACTTTTATACGTTATTTTTCTATTTTATCTCTTCAGTTAAGCAAGAAGAGGGGAAGTAAGCTTGCAAAGGCAGGCCTGTTTTAGAATATCACTTTTGTACACAAATCAAAACTTTTTGCCTCAACCACTCATACTCTTAATCTGCATATTTATACTGAAAAATGCTGTAATAAATGGCTTAAAATTATATTTTCTTCAGGATGCAAGTATAGTGCACTGCATAAGCTTTCATATAAACAGTATGTTAATATTGCCATTTCTGGTTACCCTTCCCTAATATATAATTTGTTCTACAAACGACATATGTAATATCCCACACTTTCAGTTTGCTGGATAATTTCAGGTTCTTAAATATATTCGTTGAGTAACACATACTATATAGTAATATGTTGAAATACTAAAAATAAAATAACCAAGATTTATATTTTTGTAAATTATACTTTATATCCTCTAGATTGTTACATGCTTTTAACAAAAGCTAATAAATTAAAGGTACAGTAGTATCTAAAAATAGTTGAATTGTCTTTCTATAAATGCACTCTGTTACATTCTGTTAATTAGATGGAAACATGTAGATACATGTTAAGCTTCTCATAATGCACCTCAATAGATTAAAGACAGAATTGAATGCTGCGATCATCTAGACCGACCTCCTGCATAGTGCAGATCAAAGAACCTTTCTGCACCATGCATTATGGAACTTCTGTTTTGAGCTTGGGAATATCTTTGAAAAACATGCATAAATTTGGCTTTAAAGATTTCTTGTGATAAAGTATCTCTACTGGACTACAAGTAGTTATTCCAAAAGTTAGTGCTCTTTGTTCAAAAGCAGTGGTTTAATCCTAGTCTGAATTTGTTGAGCTTTAGCTTCAATACACTGGATTTTACTGTAACCTATTTTATTAGATGCCTTTTATCTATTATCCAAAACACTTTCACTGTGTATTTTTAGTATATAGAGCAGGGTCAAATTACATTTTGGCTAAAATTTAAATGGGTACTTTGATTTCTTATTCTAAGCCTCAAAAAAATTTCTCACAACTTTTTTCTGAACACTTTCCAAAACTTTCATTAATGTTTTTTTTCCAACAATGAACATCAAAATGGGACACAATATTTGGCAGTGTTTCCATTAGAAGTCTGTATAAAATAAAGTCTCTGCATCCCTCTAACTCCTGTACAATCCTCTCGATACATTCATGGTAGCCCTTGTAACTGCAGCACTCCTTTAAGAGCATTATGGTTGTCAATCCTCTTTCTCAGTGTCCCTGCATGCCAGGAAACACTTGCCACATATTCCACTTTCACCCACCTGCTGTACAATAGTATAGGCAGACCAACAGTGGAACAAACTTCTAAAGACTGAGAGGTAGCACAGAGTGCAAAAGAGTAGATTTAGAGTAGACATTAGGAAGAAATTTTTCACTGTGAGGGTGGTGAGACACTGGCACAGGTTGCTGAGGGAAGCTGTGGATGCCCCATCCCTGGAGGTGTTCAACGCCAGGCTGGATGAGGCTTTGAGCAACCTGGTCTAGTGGAGGGTGTCCCTGCCCATGGCAGGGGGGTTGGAACTTGATGATCTTTAAGGTTCTTTCCAGCCTAAACCTTTCTGTGAGTCTATGATTCTACGATATGGACTGTTTCCTCCTCAGGAGGCAGTCTAATCTTCTGCACTATCTTAACCTATTAAAAGTTGTATTGTTTAGGGGAAGGACACTAGACACACTACATTCTGCTGAACGACTAACTAGGAGGCTCCTATCCTGCTAAGGTACCAGGTAACTTCTGCCACCAACATTCCATATTCACGTGGTGCAGATTCCCAGTAAACAGAGGTGTGTAAATGTGGTACTTCCTGCTAACCTAGCTAAAAGCAAGATTCAGTGTGTATGGTATTGTCTGCAAGATTACTCTAACAGCAGTTCTTGCTAGTTCCTCCTAAACAGCTCTCAATAAGCAGATAGTTCTAAGGCACCTTGTAGTGACTGCCAGTTATGACTGCCAAAAGGTAATGGAACCAGCTAGGCATTTCTTCTTCTTCCAGAGTACTACAGTGATGTACGCTGGAACTACTGGGATAAACCTTTGTATACTGTCGCTGTTAAAGATCTCCTTTAAAAATGTAGGCTCTTGTGTTGCTACAAATCATGAGAAACTCAGCTACCACTGACAAAGTAATGCTAATGCATAAAGAAAAATGAAAAAGTTATCAGAAAATCATAATTTAGTTCTACAGAATAGCCATAAGCATAAAAGTTTTCAAAGTATCTTAAGTCATTGTCATTTCTGTTCCCTATGAAAATCTACCCTTTTCTGTAGGTCTAGTCTTGCTCCCATTCAGAATCAGCTCTGAACAGAGTGTGTGCTTATGTTCTCATCTATTGCATTTGTTTTCCTTAAGTAATCTTTTCTAGATCTTAAATTAATCTTTGTGTACAAACTAACTTTCCAAGATGTGCTTATGCAAGCAATTTAGAAAGAGACACCATCCTATGATCTCACATAAAGTCTATAGGACATAAGGGAAAATGCTACTCCTGGACTCACTAGGATACCTATAAAAGCCTGAAAGGTTTAGTCTGCATTTAAAGGTTTGTCGGCATATCTATGTTATTTAGCATGGGCAAAACAAAATTATACCTGTAAATGGCACAGCTCTCAAGACATACCCTTACTACACAAGCAATACAATTCTCTTATTAGTAAAGTTTATTTCATCTGGAGTTTAGCTATACCTATTAATTCTGTAATACAAACAAGGTCTTAAACCACTATTTGTTTAGAAGTGGCTACTACTTTCTGGGTCTTTGGTCTTTGGATGTCTAATCTTCCTCTAGAAAAGGAAACTTTGCATTTGAAATGGCACAAATGCAGTCAGCTGCTGCTGGAGGACGCTGACACCTTTGCTCTCTTGATTCCAATAGAACTTTTGATTTTTATGACCATCCTGTAAACCATTCCACTCAATGTTTAAGTTTCTAGAGAAAGCTACTATTGACAAACACTTAAAATAGCAGGTCAGGATAATTCCACTAACTAGTCCTAAAAGAATTGAGGACATATTAATATGAGATTATTAAAGACAGATAAAACAGGAAAACGGCTGATACTAGCCAGCAAAGTGTTAAGGACATTTTTTTTCTCAAGCAAATCCAATTTCATTCTTTGAGGCAACAGTTTAATTGCCAGAGGTAACAGCAGCAGCTATAAGGTACCTACGTTTTTCAATTCACTTGTACAAGGCTGCATAGTTAAAAGAAACCACTGGACAATATTAATTTATTTGCGTATCACAGGAATTAACAACTGTCTCACTGCCAAATCTCAAAGAGCAGCTTTCAAAAGGAATTGCCACTGAGTGAAACTGTTCATTGTAAAGTTTCTGCAAAGCCGACATTTGGCCTGACACTATTTGATATCTTTATATATGAACTGGAAGTCTGTATATAACAACACCGACAGACAGTGTTTAGGAGAAAGGTATTTATATAGATCACTACATCTACCTGTACTTTATGTAATCAAAACTCATTTTAAGGTAGACAGATGCAGAACTTAGTACCTAGGCACAAGGAATGGAGCCTGCTCCTACTATGTAAAAGACTGCACCGCTGAAAGCCATCTCTTAAAACAATTTTGGTGGATATCATAGACTTATGGCACGGTATGAACATCCAGGGTGATACTGTGTAAAGAGAGCTAAAGAAAGCCTGGAAAAGATACACACTGGAGTAGTGAACCACATAAGCAAAGGAGATTTTATTTCTACATGAGTGTCCTTGGTTAAGCTGAGACAGAGTTAACTTTCTTCACAATAGCTAGCAAGAGGCTGTGTTTTGGGTTTGTGCTCAGAAGAAAAGCTGATAAGAAGAGATGTTTGTGCTGCTGCCAAGAATGGCAGACTGGGGAGGCTGGGAGGGAGCACAGGCCCGGTTGCTAGCCCAGGATTTGATCTTGGGTTCGGGACTGAAACCCAGAGTGACCAGTAATCTGTTCCGTAACATATACATCATGCCCAGTATACAGGTGAGGACCCTCCGGAAGATCGTCCCTTTTGGTTCCGGATCTCTTTGTCTCCGGGTCATCTCGCTCCAGGTGGTCACTCTCCCAACGCCTTCTCCCACCCACCCCGGTCAGCTCTCGGTCTGGGACGCTCGGACTGTTGTCTCCATTCCGTGAGTGTGGTTTCAGGACTCTCCCTGCTTTGGGATCGTTAGCGGGGAACAGGCTGAGCCTTGGTCATCGGGTGGGGGGGCAGTATCACTGCGTATCACTCATTTGTATATTTGTATATAGTATTATTTTCAATATTATTGTAGTTTTATTATTAAATTGTTCCTATGTCAACCCACAAGTCTTTTTTCCCTTTACCCCTTTAATTTTCTCCCCCATCCCTGGGAGGGGGGAGGGTGAGCGAGCGGTTGTGTAGAGTTTGCTCCCAGTCAAGGGTAAACAGGGCAAACCCACCACAATGAGCCACTGGTGGACTGCTATCAGAAAACTATGCATAGCCCCAGTGTTCACTCTTTCAAAAAAGACATTCAAATTCTTAAAGAGACACTAAAAAGAAACAAAGACAGTTAGAGAAAATGTCTTAGAACATGTGACTAAAAAGCACAATCTGTTTATGTTATCAGAAAGCAAACTGAGAAGTAACTTGATTACACTGTGCAAGTACTTTGACAGAGAGAAAATGCCAGCTCTACAGGGCTCCTAAAGCCAGCCAAACAGTTACAAGAACTCCTATCTAGCGGCTGAAGCCAGGAACAATGAAATAATAAAATAAGCATGGGTTTTTAAGTCTAAGTGATAATATTTTAGAGTCGGTGCTACAAAAATTGAAGAAATCTTTGATTCTTTGACATCTTCAGATAGATTCTGGAGGACCTTCGAAAGTTATGTTCTAGACAAACACAAGTAATCTGCATGCCGGTAGGAAACACAAAGGCTTTGAGTAAAATGTAACAGTCTTGCTACGCAGGAGACCAGGATCAATGCCAAACAATCATTTCTAACTTCACAACACATGAACATAGTTAACCAGGATCTTGGATCCCAGTTATCACTTGAACAGACACATAAGTGAGTATTTGAGAAGTCTGGGATCACTTTTAACACTGTGTGTCTACTGCGAGAAAACTGGAGATGAATGGCCAGAAAGGACAAAATATTGTCCTCATCCTTGTAATGAGATTTTTTTATTGTAAAAGTTTGAAGAGTAGTATGAGATTTATGACACATGTACAGTATTGACTGAGTTGTGCTTAGAAAAAACAATAGATTAATAGTACAACTAAAACATTTATGTGTTATTAGATTAAATCATAATGCATTCATTGAGATAAATATTGAGTGATACTTTTGTGTATAAATAAACTAGGTTTTTTTTCTTCTGTATCATGAGAAACTCTGTAATCAGTCTTGTATTTTTTCCTTAGCCCATTCTTCTCATGGATAACTGTATCTTCATAAATAATGTTCTGTATCTTCATAGATAATGTTCTGTATCTTAGAAACATAGAATCATAGAATGGTTTGGGTTGGAAGGGACCTATAGATCGAGTTTCAACCCCCTGCCATGGGCAGGGATACCTTCCACTACACTAGGTTGCTCTCTCTTCACAGAGACCTTTTAATTTCCATGTGGCTTTAGAAGGACTAGTTCTGTCTTCATTTGGAGGTCACTGAAATAATGACTGGTTGTTCTTGGACTGGATTGACCAAAAAGAATCTAAGAACTATATTACATAAGATACTATAAAAACAAGACTAAATTCCCATACACCAAAGGAATCAAACTGAAAAAGGACAAGCCTGCAAACAACATGAAGCAAACTTGACACAAAACAGATATTTCAGTGTGTACAAACAATAGCTCTTGACTGATAAACGGAAAGAAGTTTTAAGGTTGTTTGTATTGTCATGAGATCATGTCTTACAGAATCGCAGGTCTCCACCAAATGATTGGGGATTTTCTGATGGCATGTGAAGGGACTGTAATAAAGATTTGTGAGATGTTATTTACTAATAGCTAATAGAGTAACTTCGTTCTAGATCTCTATTTTCTAGTCTTGATGAAAACAGTGTAATCTTCTACATCCCTAAGAAAGCTTCTCTCTCTGTTGGCAAGGAAATGATAGAAAAGCGTAATTAAGCAATGATGACCCTGAAGTGAAATGTGGATTCTTTACAATATACAATGTCCTTCCCACCAGCCACATGTGTTTGTCAGATGTTTATAGAATCTTCATTAACTAAGAGCTTTGCTAGATAACAGAAGCTGAAGCATGGCATCAATGACTCTGATAAGGGCAAGTGTACAACCAATCTGCTTGACAACTGACAAGAGGCTGGGGTTTGAAACAGACTGCAAAAAAGAACACAAGCAAGTGATTTGCAAAGGGCATTCCAGTTGTTTGCCTTCCGTCTCCTTTCCTCTGTCTGTAATGAAACAAGATTTTTAATCAGCTAAAATACCCTTGTCTCTTGTCTCTCCATCAGAAAGTAAATATAGAAGAAATGCATTATTTTGGAGTATTAGCTGTACTGTCTGTTTTCAACATCATTGCTTGTTTGACAAGAGGCAAGCCTTTGGAAGACTGGGACAAGTTATCCACTATGGGCAAGTCTGATGCACACTTTCATGATCCTGAGGAAGTGGAAGATGAGACTCATTTTGACTTTAAATCTTTCCTGGAGGATATGAAGACAGATTTACTACAGAGTTTGAATTTATCAAGAGTCCCCTCTCAAGTGAAGACCAAAGAAGAACCGCCACAGTTCATGATTGATTTATACAACAGATATGCTGCAGACAAGTCCTCCATTCCCGCATCCAATATTGTAAGGAGCTTCAGTACCGAAGGTAGGAAAAGTCCTAAATATGTGGACTAGAATTTTTAAAGAAGTACATGGACAGTAGGTACTCAGATTCTTTTGAAATTCAGAGGGAACTGAGTGCCTAACTTCCACAGATTCTTTGGAAACATAATTTTGGATTGTAGTCTTGCTCTGTAGTTTCTTTCAATCTTTAAAATAATACAGTCACCTTTAGTTTTCTTCTATGATATTTTTACTGTACAACATTCTCCTCTCAAACGCATCAACTGCGGTAATGTACTGAATAATCGTGTACATGAATCATGTTTCTCAAAGCCAGAGATTTGGGACTGAGTTTTCATATTAGAATGCAAACCGCAAACTTCCGACCATTGAGACATCCATGCTAGATGGCTCTTCTTTCAGGTGGGCTCTCCTCATACTTAAAAACCACAGCTGACAACTGAGAAATGTGTCTCTGTATCCAAGCAAGGAACAGCAGTGCTCCCCTAAAATTCTGGTTTAGATGGAAAGATTTACATGGAAATGGAGCTTGTCTCAACTAAAAGAAATCAAGATCCCTGCCTGTGTAACGTTATATAGACTTCTAAAAGCTCCTTCAAAAGGAGTAAACAAGTTAGAAGTAAATGCAATCCTTGTGACAAAAATGAGACAAGGAGAACTGAAGCTTCTGTTTGTAGGAAAAATAGATATACACAGGTAATAGCACTACAGAGAACTCCACATTCCCAAATTAGTGCCCCTAATCCTGAAATGGAAAGAAATCTTAACAGCGTCAACTGGATTATAGATCCGTATCTCACTCTCCTCTCTGACTGCTTTTGCAGGTAAACACTGTGAAGAAGTATCAACATTAGCCAGTTAAAATTGCCCTAAAATCCAGTCGTGACTGGGTAATTATCTTACATTGACCATCAAATAGACATCAGTCAGTGATGACTTTTAATTACTACCAACCTGATCTTCCAGACAAATATCTGTCCCTCCCGAGGCAGAGTTGCTGGTACTGCACATACCTTTGCAGAAAAAAACAAACAAACAAACAATCAAAACCCACACAAGCTCAGTGAGTCCAGCCTGGAATGGACTGGGATCTGGGCATGAAAGGCTGTTTATCACCAAGTCCCAATTTAGACAGACCCCGAAGCTTCAATTCAGGGTTTTCAAAAACTTTTCTATTTCCTCAAACTCCCAGTAATCCAAGCTGCTTTTAAAGTTACCTGAAGACAATAACAAAAGCCAACTAGCACAGCTAGTTCTTGGAGACACTTAAATATATAGTATACTTCTCTGTATTAGGAGGGCAGTTAATCCTATTGCATGATGATAAGAATAGGAAATTCATTGGGGTTTTTTACGAATTTTTTGTGTAAAAATCTCTTTCGGAAATTGCTAAACCTGAACACTCACCAGATGCCTTATTTATATACTTAATACTGACCAGTATCATCCACGGCTTGTTCTAGGCTGACTCTTTATGCTCCCCTACCTACACTCATGTGACCATGCAATCTTGGTGAAAATACTACCAACAGCAGGAACCTCTATTTCCGCTTTTCACTCCCTGCCCTTGAAACTTGGCCAGGAGACAGTGTATTTTTTTTTTTTTTTTAATGCTGGGTAGCCATGCTCTTGTTTTACCCCCAAAATACATCCTGAGTCTTTTAAAAGCAAGTTACTTGCCCAGTCATAAGCACTGTAACCACATGTTTTAATTTCCTATTGCAGATGTTGTTTCTTTAGCTTCACCAGAAGAAAATCCATTTCAGAAACACATCTTGCTCTTCAACATCTCTATTCCACGATATGAGGAAATCACCAGAGCTGAACTGAGAATTTATATCTCCTGTCACAGGGAAGTTGGGTCTCTGCCTAGGCTGGAAGGCAACATGGTCATTTATGATGTTCTAGATGGTGACCACTGGGAAAACCCAGAAAGTACCAAATCTTTCCTTGTTTCCCACAGTATCCAGGAGTGTGGCTGGGAGATGTTTGAAGTCTCCAGCGCTGTGAAAAGATGGGTCAGGGCAGACAAACTGAAGACTAAAAACAAGCTAGAGGTTGTTATAGAGAGTAAGGCTCTGGGTGGTTTCACTTGTGGGAAGATGGATATCAGTGTTACCCCTGATACTAAAAATCTGCCCCTGTTAATAGTGTTCTCCAATGACCGCAGCAATGGGACAAAAGAGACTAAAGTGGAGCTCCGGGAGATGATTGTTCATGAACAAGAAAGTGTGCTAAGGAAATTAGGAAAGAACAACACTTCATCTGAAGAGGAGGAACAGGGAGACGAAAAGGCCATCACTGGGCCTCACCAGCATTCCTTCAGAAGCAAGAGAAGCATCGGGGCCAACCACTGCCGGAGAACTTCCCTCCATGTGAACTTTGAAGAGATTGGCTGGGATTCCTGGATCATTGCACCAAAAGACTACGAGGCTTTTGAGTGTAAAGGAGGTTGCTTCTTCCCTCTGACAGATAATGTTACCCCAACAAAACATGCTATTGTCCAAACTCTGGTGCATCTCCAAAACCCAAAGAAAGCTTCCAAGGCTTGTTGTGTTCCAACCAAATTGGATTCAATCTCCATTCTCTATAAGGATGATGCTGGTGTGCCCACTTTGATATATAACTACGAGGGGATGAAAGTGGCAGAATGTGGCTGCAGGTAGTATACAAGGCAGGATCTCTTTAGAATAAAAATGCCCCCTTTTTCTGCTCTGTGTAAATCTGTACATTACTGATGCAAGTGAAAATCCTTGCAAACCAAGTTTAAAGCAGGGTATGGGGCTGGTTGTTGTTGCTGCTTGTTTTAAAGGAAAACTGTCATTTAAAGAATGGCAATCATTGTAAATAGCCTGCATTATATATCATGGCAAAGTGAATACTGGATTAAAATATTGTGAGACTTAATGAAGCATGCATTATTTGGCAACAGTGATACAATTTGAATACCTTATTTCAACCTTTCCATTTAATTGGCGCTGTTTAGGTCACAAAATAAAGGATTTTCAATGGGGATTTAGGATGTCCTATAAATGTTTGATAGGTATTGAAATCTAATTCTCTCAGGCAACTCAGACATTTTAAACTTCTGTAAAATTCAGTAAATGGAATTTAGTCTGCATGGTAAAGTCAAGAGTCTAAATCCTGCAAGCCTTTTCTCATATCAGTAATTTCAGTGGCTTTTACAGGGAGATTCTTCACTCATGTAAGCGAAGATTTGCAGTATTCAAAACAGAAGAGACTCTCAGTCTTATTTAATTCCCAAGTTTCCTTCTGTGGGTAGCAGGTGCCTTGGTTTCATCTTTCTTATCCTCATCATCCCTATTTTTACCCCTTTATGGCACATACTTGAATGATAAGAAGTGCAGCCTTCCGCTTATAAGACACTGTTTCCTAGGAGGAACAGCAGCCCTTATCTCTGCACAAAGATAAGGAGTCACTTAGACCTACTGCATATTCTTAGTATTTCTTTACAAGAACATGCAGTCAAAAGATGTTCAGCCATAGAAGCTGTATCCTAAGAGCAGTGGGGGTTGGCAGAGCTCAGCACTTCTGAAAAGCCCAGGATTTTTTAATAAGCCTACTTATTTAGAGGCCTCAATATGTTCTTTGGAGTCTGATACTAGGCTCAGACTTTAAAAAAATTTATTCTGAGGAGAAACTCTTATTTTACATACAAAATTCTTTCACCCCTTAGAAGTCTGGGAAAAACTGAAAACTTCTGTCTGTGTTCTATGAGACTTACACTGTCGTAAGGGCAATATTGTATCATACAATGGTTCTCCTGATTTCAGTTGTATTTTCACTAAACAAGGACTCCAAACTTCCTTTGATTCTAATGAAGATTTTGCCTGTACAAAAACAAAGTGTCTTCTGTTGGTTTCAGGTGATAGGCAGAAGTTCTGTACAATGCCATCACAGTCTACTTCACTTCTATTCCTCCACCACCTTCCACACACACACACACACACACACACACACATCTATCAGAGAACACTTTTGATCCAAACCCACTGCAAACTACACATCTGTTTAAAATGGTGAAGAATATTGATGAGGCCAAAATCTAAACAGTAGCCTAATGTATGGAAGCAACAGGATTTAAATTGATACATATGTTTTAAATTAGGTCAGTCTGTGGGCAAGACTAATTCATTTGGCATGAAAAGGTCAGCTTGAAATATAATACACAGTTTACTTACTATCGTTAACTTAATACAGAGCAAATAGCAGGTGCGAGTGAGCAGGGCAGTTGTAATTCCATCAAGAACGGCTGGTTACATCACAAACCATGAGCACAAAGCATGATTCACCAGAATCCTTGGACTGATTTATAGCCTTTTCCTTTAGAACTGGGAGGCAACTGGATCAGATCCGAGATCTGGGCCCATGCAAACTCCATCCATCCATAGCTGCATGACATTAACCTCTTAAGCTTCCCATGGCAGTCCTCTCATTTTACCACTCCCCACTGGCTTCTGTCATCTTACAGTCATCATTTTGTCTTTCTCCTTTCAAAATCCCCTGTATTCTCTCCCTGTTTTGTTCATGTCTCCTAAGCTCATGATATTTTGCACAACTTCTCTTAATCAAGTGAAAGAAACCACCAATCAAGTACATGGTGTGATCATACTAGAAAAGTTATTCACCCATGTGTCAAGGTAATCGTAGCTGTGTGCCCTTAAGTTATCTAAACACAAGGTCCCACTTATACTTTGTTTTCACTGAATACAGGACTTTGTCCATAACTAAACGAAAAAGTAGGGAAGGGGAAAGACCAGTCCCCACACGCTTATAGAGAGAAATTCTCAAGAAACAATTTTTTTTTTCACTTTCTGAAGTCAAACATCGATCTTTGTTTCCCAAGTTTAATTGGAGTAAAAAAAAAAAAAAAAAAAAAAAACAAACAAACAAACAAAAAAAACCCAACCAAAAACCCAAAGCCATTTTTGTCTCAAAAACTGCAATCCTAGATATGCTTCCAGAATTCCAGAGAAGCTCTATAGATCCTGTCCCAAAACTGTACAACAAGTCACCTTTGTATTTCAACCAAAAAAATCAATTGCTTTTCCAGCCAGCTTTAATGATCACACTCCCATAGGCTTACATTTTTGCTGGTATGGTAATAAAACAAAACATTAATCTTTCCATAGGGTGAGGATCAGGGTCAAGAAGAAATGAGAACCCAGCAGTGACGACAGATGCTACCTACAGCATGGCTGAAGCATGTGTCAAATTGATGTTTGGTTTTAATTGATGTTTTATTTTTCCTAAATTTAGCAGCTTGATTTATGTAGTTTTGAACATTTGATTTTAAACAATTGCTCAAGCGCTCTTACATTTCAGCTGCTTTGGGATGCAAGGAATCAGTCAGGTGCCCAAGATGTGCTAGAGGGTATATAGGTTGCAAAGAACAGGCAAAGCACATTGCCTCCTGCTTCGGGCTGGGCCCCATCAGACACTGAGAATACTCCCTCTCGTCACTGGATTCTGAATGTCAACCAGCACGTTGTTGCTACTAAGGAGCAGGTTGGGGCTTATGCACTGTCCAGCAGATGTATAGTTAAAACTTATTTGTTTAACACAAACACATGGCTGGAGCATACCCTCCCTCTGGGGCCTGTTAGCTCTGTGTGTGACAGCCCTGTAACATCAGAATCACCAGCTGACTCCAGAGACAATTTTAAGGCTACCCTATAGCACTTCAGTCTTAATAGATAAACATGGTAAGCTGGTGGAAGCTGGTCAAGAGATATAGCTGTTGCTATTTTTACATAGCTTCCCACCTTGTCTGTGCACATGGCAGGCACAATGTCCTCTGATCTCATCCACTCCTCTGTGCCATGTCCCAACACACAAGAACAGCAGATGCAACTTATCAATTAACAACACAGCATCAGCAATCACTGATCAAAAAGATCTCCATTTTCACTATTATTTTCCACAGGTGAAGAGGCAATGGCCTCGTGGCAATCTGTAGGTGTTCAGCTTGTATCTGCTCAGACACCTTTACACTGGAAAGATCCTGACAATATAGAAATGTTAAGCTAGAATTGCCAATTCCTGATATTCACAATAATAGGGTTTAGACTGCCTCCCAAGGGGGCTTATCATTTCAGATCCAATTGTCCTCTAACGCAATCACAGCTAATTGTTCTCTCCAGTCTCCTCAGAGCCTGGCCATTACCACGTAGGTAATGCACAAAGGTGCGTGGCCATGCACTACGGAGGTTCACATAGGCATACACTGGGAGCTTCAGGAGGTATCAGTACCTTGCTGTAGCTCCTCACGGCAGCACTAAAGCAAAGTTTGTTGCTGCAAAGACTGAAGCTGAAGGATACAGATGGGAACACAGAACAAGCAGGTAAGGCCAACAAACAGTAAATGAACAATGGCTGTGAGGCAAGACCCCAGCCTTAAACAGCGTAACAACAGCTCCACATCCCCTCTGGCTGCTCTGAACAGCTAACAGGCTGCTGCATTTGACTACTAACCACCTCCCTTCTCCCCGTGTTAAATCCCTGACGTACCATTAGTTGTGTGCTTAATGGAGACAAAGGCAGGGCAGGTCCCTCCGCAGTCTCTAGGGAGCGAGGGGTTCAAAGAGCTCTGCCCGCCCAGTCCGTCTGCTGGGCAGGAGGCTCTAACTGCAGGTCCCTGAGAGCTGCCCCGGGGCTGAGCGAGGGCTACAAACCACCTCAGAGCCACCTTTGGTCTCTCTTCAACCTTCAGTGCTTTCTCTAAGCCCTTCCTCCATGCTGTCCCCGTGCCACCGCCGGGCCGCCAGGGGCCTCCGGGCTGCTCCGACCGCCTAGCCTCCCGCCTGGGAGGCCTCCCTGCTGCCTCGGCGCCATCTCCAGGCCGCGCAGTGCTTCTGCGCCAGCTCTGTTCGTTACTCCCCCCTGTCTTTACACATTTTCTTACTCTCCTCACATGGTACCTTAAAATCTCTCAACTTAAAGGTGTCTCCAGCCGTCTCCCTCTGGGCTGCCCAGAGCCTTTTTTGTCCTCCCCATGTCTCTGAGCTGCACCGCTGCCAGCTCTGCACTGGCTGCTGCTTCCCGGCTGCCTCGGTAACACACCGTCCCTCCGTGCTGCCTCAGAGAGCTGCTCCTGTTTCCTTTTTGTCCTTGCCCTTAAGTCTTCTGCTGGACCATCACTCATAATTCAGCTAAAAGCCTCACAGAAGAAAGGCTTCAGTGTAGCCCTGGAAAATTGGATGCCATGAGCCAGTCCCCTCCCTGAGCTGTATGGTTTGGCTGGAGCCCGGCAGACCAGCCGTTATCCCTCACAAAAGCTTTGACACTGGCCCAGCACACTGAAAGAGAAGAGCGACCAACTTCCTGACATCCTGGGCCTTGGTATTGGCCCAGGCCAAAACTTCTGATCCAGCAACAGGGGAGAAACCTAGTTCTTTACAACAAATGGGGTAGCTTAAGATGCCAACAGCTGTGTGCTGGGCACTTCAGTGCTATGTGAGCATAGCAGCAAACAGTGGCAGAGCATGTTTGACCAGTCATCAGAGGTGTTGGGCCCTCAGCAGCACAGTCTGTAGGAATCGGATCAGTTTGGTGGCAGCTGTTCATGGTGCCTGGCCCCTAAACACAAGCTACCATGGATGACTGGAGCTCCCACTGCTTCAAATAACAATGTCAGGATAGGAGACCTCTTGATGCAATATTTAATATTCACTATTTATTGTCAGCTAACTCCGTGTGGTGCATCATGCTGACCAAACATGTAGATCTGTCAGAAGGATCTAGAGGATACGGACAATACAATGCAAGCACATAATATACCAATTCTCCAAGGACTGCACGTCAATTTCCCCTTTTTGTTGAAAAAATGCGGAACAAAATTCAAAACTATATTCCTGAATTAGTTTAGATTAGATAGCTGCAATGCATTTTCCAGAAGCCCTCTTGAATCTTCGGCTTACCTAGACTATGACAGTTCATCTGTTAAGGGGAGTTGGTCAATGTGAGTCTATCACAGCTCTGCTCTGTGAGCTATGATGACTCTCACCTGCTCCTGGCTGAAATTAACGAGGTTTCAAAATGGAAATATAAATTTTCTACCCTTCCTCAATCTTCCAATAAAAATATAAATTGTCTTCTCATTCTTTTTTTTTTTTTCCTTTTCTCTTTCCTAGTCACTGTAAGAAAGAAGGGAAGGGAAGGGAAAAGGAAACTTAACAGAAGAAAATCAAAAGCCAGCACATTTTGGATTTAAGTTTTTCTTATTACAAATGTAATCATTAAAGAACTCACTTGAAGTGCTATTTCCATTTTCATAAAATGAAAAGCTTTCAGTAACAAAAAAAAATGTGAAAGAAAACTTCCAACAGCTTTAATTTTAATCTATTCAGGTTTGCACAGCATAAAAACTGAAAAATTTGGTTACAAAAACCTAACATTACTTCTTTTGGCATGAGAATTATAAAAGAGTCTAAGGGTGATACTACTCATTATTTGTATTACTAAGGGGCCTAGAAAGCCTACTCAGGGACAAGATTTCCTTTGTGTCAAACAGTACAAGAACAACAGAAAAGACAGTCTTAGACCATACCTATGGAATCCAGTCATGCCCGTCGCAGACAGCCATGAAGTAGCACTGACCCAGACTTGTACCTCTATAAAAGGCAGTGAAGGTTTGTCTAGAAATACTTACCAAAGTCCTGGAAGCATTAAATATTTCACTAGCATGGTCCTGTGCTTGAGCTAATAAACCCTCCCTCTCAGTATTTAGGAGCCAAATATCACCTTTACATTAATTTTAATTCATATATATAATTTAAAATAGGGCTGTAGTAGAAGGCTCTACTAAAATCAGAAGTAGTTTCTTTCCAAATTTCACCTTTATCCTGTTGGCATTTCTGTCAGTGAAAAAACTGTTCTTGCTGCCACCTTCAGATGAGCCTCCTGCTACTGCAGTTGGTCTGTGACCAAATGGTATATATGGGCCTGATGCGGGAACGGTGAGATCAGCCACAGATGAGAACAAGGGAGTATTAGAGCAAAATACATAAAGCAAAAACTATCTAGAAAAAAACCATTTAATCTCGGTTTTGTGGAAGCTTTTTAGCATGCCATGTGAGTTTGTGGAATTGATCTGAGTGATGCAGGCCATGCATGCAGACTAGACTGGGATAGATAAAAGAAAATACCTCTTCTCAGAGTATGTGGGAAGTTCATACCCACAGGAAGTCAGAAAATGAAATACTTGTGGACAGATTTTAAAGGATCATAAATTTTTATGAGTTATAAAAGCTACAGCTGGGCCTGAGCTATTGAGTTCAGCACAAAACTAGAATCAAATAGGAATTTGGCTTGGGTTATATTAGAAATTAGAATTGATGGTAGAGTTACATTTTGGATCTAGGTACTCAGAGTTCAATGAACAGACTTGCATAAAACATGTTCAATAAAAATTTATATGTATCAAGGAATGAGTAAGTAAATAGACATTCTCCAAAGCCTGAAGAATCTACACCATACAAGGAAGGATTCTTACCTTCTAACACCATCTATAAAGAATTACCAAGGTAACAGTGAGTGACACCTGTCATTTTGAATTCAGGGCAAGAGAAATAGATCACTGAATGGATCCAGTGTGCAAAAACATTTTTTCCACTGTCCCAGCTTTTTAAGTCATGCATGTTGGGAAAAGTATTTATTTTATATTTACATTGTAAAGACAGGTTTGTTTCTGTGTGCTAGTGATAAAGTGCATGAGGAAGAATATGTATCTGAACTTGAGGAATAAATTGAGCTGTGGAGTGTTACCATGTCTTGGCTTTTACTGGGTAAAACTAATCACAATCATCTACATATTTCTCAGAACCCTAGCTTCATAAAAAACTCAGCTACAGTTTCCAGCTCTTCTAATATGAAAATCTTTAGAATGTGATATGATGCACAATAAATGTTAGAAAAACAGAAATAGATTCTTTTTCTAATCTTATTATTTTACAGCAATCACAGGCAGGAGAGGGCTATTTCATGGTTTTTAACTTCTAGATAAGGCCTCACTGGACAAGAACATTGTGAATCTGTAGAAATACTTCCTTAAATGCAAAGAAAAAAAATCATATAATGAGTTTAACAACGGATATACAAAACTCATTTAGTTATGGAAAGCAATTATCTGGCACATTCCCTGATAAAAAATGCTCAGTTACTGTCTTTTACTGTCTCCTTTCTGAGTGTGATCTTCATGGGCAGTTCATCTATGTCTGTTACATTCAGAGTAAGATGAGGTGACTGTTAAAACCTCATACGTAACATCTGTGACGCCCTATAACATCCTTTGCACAGCAAGTTGAAACTGAGGTAATTTGAGTAATTTGTCATTTCAAGTTATGTTAATTTCTATTCTAAAAGCAGAAAGTGGCAGGGAATAATACTGTGAAAAGGAAAACCCTTCTAAAAAACAATGTGTTCTTTTTAAGATTTGCTGTTATTTAAACAGCAGAATAAAATTACTTTAAAGAAATCCAGAAAATATTAATTTCTCTAATTTTTATGGTAAATTATTTAACCTTATTTCCACCATTATCCTATACTTGTAAATAGCTTCATATAAATATGTGTCCATTATGTACTATGTACTCAAGGATTCAAAAAGAAAGTACTATGTATACTCCATAAACATGCAATGTCATTCTTTTTTCTGGGATAGAAAGCTGCATGCTTAAATCTACTGTACAGACAGACAGAAATAGAGATCCATCATGACTTATTCTTGGGGACATGTATTATTGTACTTTTTTTCCCAATTCCTGTCAGAATGGATCAATTTTGTAAACTGCTCCTTGGCTCCTGGGCATGCTCTCTTCCAGCCCCCGGCAAGATTAAAAGGAAGAAAGAAATAAGAAACAAAAAAGGAGACCCATCGAACAACCCAACCCCCTAGTCCAGCAGGCGAAGTATCTAACTCTTCCATGTTTACACATTTTTACTTCATTGTTTTCTTTATGCTTTGTTTCCATCATAACAAAATCAGTTAGTCTATATCTTCCCTTTCAAGTTAATTGAAAGATGTTGGAACACACAAAAATTGCGAGTAATATTAAAATGTTAAGCACTCCAAAGTGGGAAATGTCAGAATTAAGATTATCTATGCATCATCCACCTCATGGTTGTATGCATTAATTACACAATCACAGCTCATAATTTCACAGCTCAATATTTCAGATGTCCCCTACCTTAGTCAGTGCAGAGAGCACATGGTGCTTATGAATTAAGTTGGGAATTTATGAAATACAATATCTTGTCTACTGAATTTATTATCTTAACGTACACTACAGTGTGTGCAATTAATTATTCCTCTGGTAATGACATTTAGAGACTGTATCAGAGGTTGGAAGTAAAGGTAAGGTATATGGTAGACATTAATGTAGCAAAAGAGATCCCTTGTCCCAAAAACTTTCTAAGATAGACAGACAGAAGGGCCATGGGTTAGAAAAGCAATAGAATTCAATCTGCCCAGGGTCCTGTCCACTCTGTTGGCCACATGAGGAATTAATGCAGCTCTGGCAATAAACCCTATAGCTCAAAAGTCAATTTCTGGACCAGGTGTGGCTATGCTTGAGAGTTTTTATTCCAGCTACCTTTGCCCTAGACTGCTGGTTTATTTTTTGCAGGAAGAAAGCAGGAAGAACAGTTCAAACTGATGATAATGCCCTGGAGTTAAGTCTGTGATGGATGTCACACATTGTCACAATATAGAGCAGCTCCCCAAAATTAAGAAGATACAACAGATTTTAATCTCACTGCTTCTCTACCAATGAGACACACAGAATGTTGCTGTGGCACACTTGGAGTTTAATTAGTTATTTATACATTAGCAACAATAATTTCAGCTATATCGTAGACCTCTGCTTTGATAAGGGAAGTGGCAACATTTTTTAAACTAGAGTTTTTTTACAGATGATAGCACAGTCTGGTTACCAGAGACACCTGTGATTATAACATCAAGTTTTACAGCTTTTGCCGTAGAGCATAGTCCATTTCTCTAATGGACTCTTAGAACAATTTAATTGTTCTCTTTGATGGCTTTGCATTTGTACGTTGACATACGCACAGATACGAATCAACCATGGGATGATATAGTACCTGAATATATAGATGAGGCTATTCCTATACAGAGCTGTTAAAGGAAGGAGCTTCACAAAACTCCTTTAGTACTACACCTGAATGACCCAGTGAGAGGACTGCACTAAACTTTGCTTATGTGAGTGGCAGGCTTCACTCATGACACTCACACATGGCACCAAGAGAGTGCACCTAGCCAGGCCAGACTATCTTCAGACTCTTCCCTGCACATGTGTTCATATGTAGCAACAAGTGACATTTTGAAAGCAATACAGAAATGTGCTCTTCCCAGATTCTCTAGTCTATTGCAGCTACATCCAGCAAGCAGAATGGCTGGGGTAGCAACTAATTTTGGACTTACAGCCAAGAATCTGATCTCGTATGTCTTTGGCGTGTCATACTGGAGCTCTGAATGTTGACAACTCACATGGGTACAGCCTGCAGCTGCATCCCGCATATTCTGATCCTCTTTCAAACTCTTAATACAATAGGGTCTCAAATACATTTTGAGCAGAAGAAAACAACCCCCCACGTTCTATTTTGGTATGTTGAGCCTCAAGTCTATTGGCTGGGAGCTGTCATCAGACATGGCCATATGTTACTCAATGGTATTACAAGTAAATCCTAATTGAGTGCAAATTATGAAGATTAAAGTCACCTCAGATTTAGCTGTATTATGTTGAGGCAAATGTATTTCAAAGTCCCGTTTAAAATACTGGCAATTCTCAGCACAGAAATTAACAGGCTGTCATTACCTTGGATTTTATGAGCTGTTCTGAATGTCTGGAGTTCCTTGTTTGGAGCCCTTAGTCATAGAGTGTAAGAACAGTCCTTTGCAGCTCAGACTGAAAAATACCAAAGACAATGTATTGTCAACAACTTTTGAAAAAAATATTAAATATTGATACAACTAAGTCACTGAAGAATGGCCTGGTATAAGCTTTTCATAAATAATGGTAAAACACTGCATGACTGCTGTTCTAATTGTGGTTAAAATAAAAGTTTTGCATTTAAGCAATCTATTGTCAGGATAAGCCAGGACCAGTTTATAGCAGGCCATCCATTACCTTTTGGAAACAATTAACTGCCAGAAAGATCTTTCTTGATGATTGAAGTTTATTACTGTTTCATAAGAGGGTGTGAAGTAGTAAGAAGCTGAACTTCGTCTATTGGTGCACTCCAGATGATGCACTCCATTTTAATGAGATTAAAGGTTTAATGCAGATAAAAGATTTTTATCTCTTCAGTGCACCTCGATTCAACACAGGGATTTCAGTGTGGTTCTCAAACAGAGAGTCGTTGAAGAGTTATGTTCATTTTGATCAATAATTGCTTCTGACCTCTTTCCTTCTTTTCTATTCCATGCAAAGAGAAAATGATCAGGACAAATTTCTTCCTGTTTTCAGCACTGATCCTGTGCAGCATACCTGCTGAGGAAATCTTTCAGCCAGCTCTAGTGCTGGACATGGCTAAAGTCCTTCTGGATAACTACTGCTACCCTGAAAACCTAGTGGGAATGCAAGAAGCCATTGAACAAGCAATCAAGAGTGGGGAGATCCTGGACATTTCAGATCCAAAAATGCTGGCCAGTGTCTTGACAGCTGGAGTGCAGGGTGCTCTGAATGATGCAAGACTTGTGATTTCCTATGAGCCATCACCGCATGCAGCTCCCAAACAAGAAGCTGCGGCTTCTCCCACTCGTGAACAACTCCTGAGTCTTATTGAGCAAGTGGTCATGTATAACAAGTTGGAGGGCAATGTTGGCTACCTGAGGATTGATTATATCATAGGACAGGATGTTGTGCAGAAAGTTGGAGCTTTTCTGGTGGACAAGGTGTGGAAGACCCTGATAGAGACATCTGCCCTGGTGATAGATCTTCGTCACAGCACTGGAGGACAGATTTCTGGCCTCCCCTTCATCATCTCATACTTGCATGAAGAAGACAAGATGCTGCATGTTGAAACTGTGTACAATCGTCCCTCCAACACTACCACAGAGATATGGACACTGCCAAAGGTGTTGGGAGAGAGGTACAGCAAAGACAAAGATGTCATCGTTTTGATCAGCCGGCACACCACAGGAGTGGCTGAAGATGTGGCTTACATCCTCAAGCACATGAACAGGGCTATCACTGTTGGGGAGAAGACAGCTGGGGGATCACTAGACATCCAGAAGCTGCGTATTGGCCCCTCCAATTTCTATATGATGGTTCCTGTGTCACGATCTGTGAGTCCCTTGAGTGGGGGTGGACAGAGCTGGGAGGTGAGTGGGGTGATGCCATGTGTGGCCACTGAGGCAGAGCAAGCCTTGCAGAAATCCCTGGACATCCTGGCAGTGCGCAGAGCAGTGCCTGGCACCCTAAGCCATCTCACAAACATATTAAAGGACTATTACAGCTTAGTGGACCGGGTGCCAGCGCTGCTGCAGCACCTCCTCACCTCTGACTTCTCTTCTGTGCAGTCAGCAGAGGACCTAGCCACCAAGCTCAACACTGAGATGCAGACCTTATCTGAAGACCCCCGCCTGTTGGTCCGAGTCATGATGCCAGGTGAAGTTGCTGCCCCCCCAGCTGAGAAACCGATTGCAGTGGCAGCCAACTTACCTGATAATGAGCAACTGCTGAATGCCTTGGTGGATACTGTCTTCAAGGTGTCAGTGTTGCCAGGCAATGTTGGTTACATGCGCTTTGATGAGTTTGCAGATGCGTCCGTGCTTGATAAACTGGGACCTTACATTGTCCACAAAGTGTGGGAGCCCCTCCAAAATACAGAGAACTTGATCATGGACCTGCGTTACAACCCTGGGGGCCCTTCCTCCTCTGGTGTGCCTGTGCTACTCTCCTATTTCCAAGATACTGCTGCTGGCCCTGTCCATCTCTTCACAACCTATGACAGGCGCACCAACCGCACACAGGAGTACAACAGCCAGGCAGAACTGCTGGGCCAGCCCTATGGGGCTCAGCGTGGCATCTATCTGCTCACCAGCCATCACACTGCTACAGCTGCTGAGGAGTTTGCTTACCTCATGCAGTCCCTGGGCCGTGCCACACTGATTGGTGAAATCACAGCAGGAAGCCTCTCACACACGCATACCTTCCCTCTGCTGCAGCCTGAGCAGGGAATAACCCGTGGCCTAACTATCACAGTTCCTGTTATCACCTTCATTGACAACCATGGGGAAAGCTGGATGGGGGGAGGAGTTGTACCTGATGCCATAGTGTTGGCTGAGGATGCACTGGAGAAGGCTGAAGAGGTGCTAGCTTTCCACAAGAACATGGGAGTACTTTTAGAGGGTACTGGAAAACTCCTAGAAGCTCACTATGCCATCCCAGAAGTGGCTGGTAAGGCCAGTGCTATGCTCAGCACCAAACGGGCCCAAGGAGGTTATCGATCAGCTGTTGACTTTGAGACGTTGGCTTCCCAGCTTACCAGTGACTTGCAGGAGGCCTCAGGAGACCATCGGCTTCATGTCTTCCACAGCCATGTGGAACCAACACCAGAAGAACAGCTTCCCAATATGATTCCCAGCCCTGAGGAGCTGAGCTACATCATTGAGGCACTCTTCAAAATTGAGGTCTTGCCAGACAACCTGGGCTACCTTCGCTTTGATATGATGGCTGAGGCAGAAACTGTAAAGGCCATTGGACCTCAGCTGGTACAGATGGTATGGAACAAGCTGGTGGACACAGATGCCATGATTATTGACATGAGGTACAACACAGGTGGCTACTCCACTGCCATCCCAATACTTTGTTCCTACTTCTTTGAGCCTGAGCCTCGGCAACACCTCTACACTGTCTTTGATCGTAGTACCTCCCGCAGCACAGAGGTGTGGACTCTACCCCAAGTCACTGGAAAGAGATATGGCTCCCTCAAGGACATCTACATCCTAACAAGCCATATGAGTGGCTCAGCAGCTGAAGCTTTTACTCGCTCTATGAAGGACCTACACCGGGCCACAGTTATTGGTGAGCCCACAGTGGGTGGTTCCCTCTCAGTGGGCATTTACCGTGTTGGTAACAGTTCACTGTATGCCTCCATCCCCAGCCAAGTGGTGCTCAGCCCAGTCACTGGCAAAGTATGGAGTGTGTCTGGGGTGGAGCCACACATCACCATCCAGGCCAGTGAAGCCATGGCTGTAGCTCAGCATATCGCTAACCTGCGTGCCCAGGTGCCACAGATACTGCAAACTGTAGGCCAGCTTGTGGCAAATAATTATGCCTTTATGGATATTGGGACTGTTATAGCATCTAACCTTACCAAGAGTACCAGCAAAGACAGTTATAAAAGGATTAATACAGAAGAGGAGCTGGCCAGGAAGGTGACTGCCAACTTGCAAGCTCTTTCTGATGATGAGCACCTGAAGTTACTCTACATCCCTGAACATGCCAAGGACAACATCCCAGGGATCACGCCAGCACAGGTACAGCTGTCTTGTACCCAGCTATACTGATGCCAGCTAGAATGGGAGCACTGAGTCAGAAATCTTGTTTCTAGCCCATATCCTAAACCCACCTGTACCCAGAGGAGAAACCGGTGCCTGAGTGGGTTTTGGAGGCTGAGCTCTCTCTCTTGCACTAAGGCAAGTTAGGGTAGTAGGTTGTGGTAGTAGATGCTAGTTCTGGATGCCTGAATTTTGGGAACAACTTTCAGGCTGTGAACCTCTTTCAGTTGCCATGTGCCACAAGCAAATATGCAGGGCTTCACAGTTAGAGGGAAGATATCTCATTGTCTCTCTGATCCCCTCTCTCTCAGTGCTGTGGCTTTTCAAGCTGTAACAAATTAATGCAGAAACACAGGTTTCTCATTTAAGAAAAATTTGTTTGGACTAGAGTAAATGCATAGACCTGAAAAACATGCAGCCACATGCTTTTAAATGGATTTTTCTATGTAAAATTTTTGTACCTGACTTCTATTACATCAGAATGACAAGCAACACCTTTGGTAGTGACAGTGAAAAGTTTTTCTGATTGTATCTCATGCTCAGCATCAGACAGTTTCCCAGTGACCTAGAAATACTCTGGAAGAAGTATCTGGGTGGAAGTTAGGTGACCCCATGGAGAAATTGTTTTTTAATAATCTACTTTTCCCCTTACTGGGTGGTTTGCATAACAGTCTGTGCTTTTTTCTGAGCCTGGGTATTTATACACTGGTCTGCCTTGGCAATCTTTCTTGTTCATTGTTTTGCTCGAGGGAGCTCCTAGGAGCACTTGTTAAAATTCCATCTTCAAATTAAAGGGAGGGTTAGGATAACCTGATTCCTTTCTTGGATGGAGTTAACTCCTTTCTGGCTACTGCTGTAGCATGGCTACCAGAGACGTCTTTTCTCCATAGGCTCATAAAATTACTTTTTGAAGAGAATACTTTTTCCTTTGCAATGAACCAGAACATATGAAGTGTCCGGTAACTATTAAATGTAAATCTGTGGGCTTCCACCCACTGAAGTTTTTGCAGTGCATGATTTAAAGTGGTCATGACCTTTGTGGTATTACATCCAACACTAGGTCAAGGCCAAAGTCTAGGGATTGCTAGAGGAGGCCTTTTTTTTTCAAGTTTTTTAACCAAGAGATGGTGGCCCCATTCTTGCCTCTAAGCTAAATAGAAATAATTAAAAAATTTTTCTATTCCATCAGTCTTTCCCTCTTTACATTTGTTGGGTGTAGAAAACTTCACTCTAAAAGATGTTTTCAACAGACGTCCCTGATAAATTATAAGCAACATATCAGTAGTGATATATCATAATTTCTCCTCATTATACAATGTGGGCCCATCTTGCAATTTAGTCATAATATTCACTGAAGGCTGTTAATGGATATTGTTGGCTATTTTTACTTGTGCAAACCTTACCAACTTTATTCAGACCTTGAATGTTTAGAACAGGATGTATGGGACAAATACCTTATTTATCACATGACGTGAAATTCTGATCCTGATAGAGCTAATGAGGAAATGCCATTATACTAATTAATGCCTCTGTTTACCTCAGTTCTTTGTCAAGAGAAATGACTGGAAGAGGTCAGGAATACATCCACAAGAAGGAAATCACATCAGTGTGGATGAAAATCAGGACAAATGTGAGATTTCTTCAAGGGGAAATAATGTACAAATAGCAGAGGAGAAGCACGGGTCTCTTATGAGGCTAAAATAGTTTCCAAGGGCAGATGCATTCCTTCATAGTGCTTGAGGAAACTGGGAGACAGAGATAAAAGAAAGCAGTGTTAAGAGACTTTAACATGAAAGGGGGTGAGTGAACAAGACACCGAAGTCATTGAAGTAAAGGTGTTTCCTTGTGACAAAGGTAAAAGAAAATTCACCTATTCTGCAGAGCACTGAGCAGCAAGGGTACCTTCATTTCCTGCCTTGCTTTTGCAGGGCCGAGGGGGATGTTTTCTATGGAACATTTCAGGAATACCCTATACCAGCACCCCAGAGAGCATATGCCTTAAGATTACAGTGAAGCTTACATGATGGCACTAATTGCATTTGTGATTTTTTTAACCCTCCTATGGACATAGTGGGTTTCTTACGCTGTGTCACATTTATTCCTCAAAAACCTAAGAGCTACATACATTCCAAGCCACCCTTTCCCTTGACAGTTGGATTTGCTTGATACTGACCTTGACAGTGAAGCAGATCCAACACAATTAAATGAAAGTGATGATGAATAACTGCAGGAAGGATGGGATGGGACACAGGAGACAGACAAGTGAAATGCATATAGACCTTTGAATTTTCTACACTAGAAGAGCTGCTGGAGCATAATACAGGGTAGTGAATGTGTCTCCTCTATGACAGAAGCAAGGTCAATGGTAGCTGGAGTTGTCTGCTGCATAAATGCCACTTTGGAAAGTCAGACTTCCCAGAGTCAAGTGTTGTATATATTGTTTGTGATTCAGAAAGTAGCATTTTGCTTGTAAGGCAGAGCTCCGTAAACTTGCCAATGTGCAGTTCAATAATCCCTGCTTCTTATTCTTCTGTTTGCCTCTCTCTCCCCCCAGTCGTACCATCCTCTCCATACTGAAACATTTGTGTTCATTAATATCTAAGTATTGTAGACTACCTATGGAAGAACTGCTGCCTGATTTTGGCAAATGTGTTATGTCAATTTTAAGTGACAGGAGTCTCCCTGAATGACTCTTTTGGCCTCTTCATAATGCCCAAATACTTTTAATGCAGTCTTCACACCTAAGAGAAATTTTGTATTGCTTTAGATAAGGAGCTGAAAATTACAATTAGAGTAGAAGACAAAAAGCAATCCTTTATAAAGAGAAATTGTTCCTGCATTTGAAGTCCTCCTTTTCCCAGATAAATAATATGTATCTATAGCAGAATATTGTACTTGCTGGAGGAAGCAGTAGTTACAGATGTTTCACCGGAAAGGAGTATAGTTTGCTTATGCTCCTTCATTAATGAGTGAAATCAAAATGCTGAGCCTCAAAGCATCGAGATAGATAATCAAATCGCTACATCGGTTGCTAACAGGTGGAAAAAAAAGTTGTGTGTCCATATGATGCTGATTTATATCACCGTAACCACAATAAAGTCAGTGGAACTATACAAGTTTATGCAAGCCAAAAAATGTCTCATGTTTAACTCTCATTGACTCTTCTCCTTTTGCAATTCATGCTTGCTTCTAGTATTTGGTGCAGAAAAGAATATGACACTTTGTTAATCACTTTTGTTCTTTTTCTAGTATCTTTCATATTCTGATCTTGATATTCAAGCTCAATGTTTACAGTTACAGTCCCACCAAAGAGATCTGATTATGCTCATTTTTTTACATTGTCGTTAATCTTACAGTAGATTTGGCATTCGTTTTAAGGATTTTCAACAGGTTTTGGATGAAAATCAAAATTTAGCCATGAATCGTATTTTCAGATTTTCCTTTCCAATCTAATCTTCCAGGACATTGACTAGAAACTAACAGCTCACTGGCTTGCAATGAGTTATGTTGCAAGCTGTGTATTGCCACAGCAGGCTTACACACCACTGTGCAGTGCCACCCTTTGTGAGGTGAAAGTGCAGCTTCTCACTCTGCCATGCACTCCCTCAATGGTGACCGAGAGCCTTAAATAACCTCTTTTAATCCTTTCCAGAGCACTGTCCCAGAGGGTTCAGCTTTTGCTTGTGGTAACCCCCTCATCCTTGGTGCCATGGAGGGCAGAATTAGAATTCAAAACTAAATTCTGGAAATGGAGAAGATGGAGAAATTATCTGTGAAAAGAAGGATGAGGTTAAATAAGAACACATGAAAAGTTCTTACACAGTTTCTAGGGTGATAGTAATTGACTGCACAACACTGTGAGGAAAAGAGCTTGTTTAGGGGGAGTCCTGTAAAAAAGTATATGAGTTATTGAGAGTTCATAAGCTGAACACAAGTCAATAGAGTCAAGTTGTTGCAGTAAAAATAATCATCATCAGACTGAGATGGATAAGGAGGAATATAATCAGTAAGACATGTGAAGTCTTCTGCTATATTCAGCTCTAAAGAAAAGTCAGCTAGAGTAAACTATGCACAGTCTTGGGCAATGCTTTTCTGGAAAGATGTGGCTCAAGTGGGGACACCACAGAAAAGAGTAACAGGAATAAAGAGAAGACTGAATAGAGTTATCTTGAAAAAGTTTGAAAGACTTGAGCTGTTTATTCCAGAGAGAAGAAAATTGAGAGGAGACATGAAAACAGTCTTCAGATACGTAAGCGGGTGTTACAGATGTTAAGAGAATAATCTGTTCCCTTGCCTATGGTGAATAGGCCAAGAAGTAATGCACTTAAACTGTAGAAAGCAGTGAACTCAAACTGCTTACACTACATGTTAAAAACATCTTTGTAATAGTAAGACTAGTGACATACTAGACTGGATTGCCTGGAAATCACCCAGAGATCTGGGTGTTTTTAAGAGCAAGTGAGAATCAGCTCTCAGGGAATACAGCTGATCCTGCTCTGTCCTTGAGCTGGGGGACCTACTAGGATGGACCATTACATTCCAGCCTGTGAAGATACACAAGGAACCCAAATGTTACTCTAAGAAATAAAGGCACAACCCCGCTACCTAGCTCCCAAGATCTCATGGTTCTTAAACCAATCTCACGATTTGCAATGGCACAAGGGTGTTTGCTGATAATATTTTAGTAGCTGGCTGTTGACAGCATTAGCAGCCTAAATAGAAATCAGTGTTACATGGCAATGGTCAGCACAAAATTAGCTATGAATATACAGTTTCCATCTAAATAGACAAAACAGTTTAGGGGAGAGGAAAAAGGAAGGAGAGACACAACTGGAAAAGCAGCTTGCCCATAGTTGGTGCATGTGTCAGTAGCAGAATCAGTGGTCAAATTCCATGCATTAATTCCAGGGTAGAATTCTAGGTCCTATTTTGTATCACACTACATTTTGAGTTAGGCCACTCACATGTGGAAGGAGACTGCAGAATAGGGGTGAAGACCCTATATAGTTGACAAAAATCAGTTCTTCCTTGGCTTAAGTGGTGTTAGCTTGGAGGTCCTTTAGTCTAGCCACATTGCTTATAGTGTTCTTACTCAGGGCGCCTGAGGGTTTATATTTAACCATCAAGTCATTTGTATGTAAACATTGCCTTAGTGAGCAGCAGGATCTTACTTCAGCTGCATCCTCCCCAGCTTGCACTTGGCCTGCAAACAGAGCCCTGCCTTTCGAAGGAGAGTGTGCTGTTTTGCTCTGAAGCTAGACTCACCTCTGATACCAGCTGCACATGGCCCATGTGCCAATCTCATGAACCTGCAGTTTTCCAGAAGAGTGACTCTCAACTGTCAGTCCCAGCCTCCTCCCCTCTTTTGTTTAAATATTAAGAGGCTGTACTTTTTCTCCACCCCCTTGAAATTACTTTCTGAGTGCTTTTCATCTTACTTCTGGTCTTAGAACCTTTAGAATAGATATATTCTCTTACCTTTTCCTTCAGCCATGAAGATTAAGAAGAGTTTCTTTGAGATCCCTGCATATTCACTTTACCCCATGAGACCTGAGGCTGTAAGAGCACCCTGCCCACTTTGAAATCTGTAATGAACTTCCAAGAGTTAGTAACACTGCTAGCAAGTACTGAGTGAACAAAGATGTGATGCAGCACAGTAAAAGAACAAGTAGGAAAAAAATTACCATAGACAGAAAGGTTATTCTTAATTAACATGCTTATGGGTATGCATCTAGCAATCACTGTTGGAGACAAAGCTAAGAAATCTATGTGTTCAGTTACAGGACCATTAGTAAGTGGCTGAGAGTAACACATCAATTTTATTTGTAGATGTTACCAATGAGTGATGATTTTTTTCTCCTGGGGAGACCAGTACCTCTGAACTAGATATAAACTCTGTCAGAATAATGCAATGCATGCCGGATATATTCTTCAAAACTGTGATTTGTAAATCAAAGTACAGTGGGCAGATCAAGCAGCATTGCTGTCACTGGGAAGTAGACTGGAAATTACAAACTCAGTAGTGCTGGACTGATATGTTTACAGTCTGGATACAGTGGTTATTTTTGCAAGGTACAGTGAGAAAGAGGGGTACAGAAAAGGACTCAGTAGAGTTTGCCCTTACCATCAGAACAATGACTACTGGCCAACAGGGCTTTTAATGTTGGAAACTTTGGCATACAGAAGGTACTGAGTGATGAAACAGCCCAGACCAGAAGTGTGATACTTTGGGTAACATTCCCCCAGGTAAAGGTAGAGTGCTTGAGCTATGTCAAGTACAGCTGTATTCACACACCTTGGAAATCCTCCTTCTGCTGTGGCGGACCTGCTGTTGGCAGGAGTGCAACCCCCGGACAGAGCATTACATGTAGGGCAGGAGATTGCCTGATTCCTCTACAGTTGCAGAAAACCCAAATGCCTCCCAAGTTATGTTGCATATTGCAGGTTGTGAGAACACCTTTTAGCACCTGGCTCACTACTGACTCCTTCTTTTGTGTGTAAAACTATGGATGGTCTGGGGCTGAGCTACAGCAGAGGGCAACTGATTAAAAAGCAAATATAAAATAATTTTCACAGCACCCCTGAGGAGAAAAAGGAAAAATTGCTGAAGGTCACATAAGTCACATATATCCCAAAGCCTTACCTCCTTAAGCTGAAGGAGAGTTTTCCATTCCCAGACACATGCATGCAAGACACAAGTACGGTAATAGGAGCAGGCTATGCCTCCAGTGTGTGTAGGGGTTACTAGAATAACTTTATTAGTTGGCTACACATTGCTATTAAAAAAAGTTCTGCTGTTTAATAACATAAGCTAAACAAAATGAAATTAATCACAGCTTAACACGTGAGACTCCAGGCACATGGCCACCACATAGGAGATTTAACATGTCGCCTCATGAGTATCCTAGCACATGCCCAACACATCAGGTTCCTTGCTATCACAGGGACTGTCTCATTAAGAGGGGCTGGGGTCAACTTCACCTGCAGCCAGCAGCTGTTTGTCAACTAAAGCCAATGAAGAGATTATAGAAGTCACAAGTGCCTTATTTAGAATGAACTGCTAAAGAAAACAAGTGGGCTTTGGTGGCAGGCCTGGGATAGTGGCCTATGCTGCAGGGTTCTTATAGCCTGCTCAGCCTCTTTGGCCCAAGGAAATTCCTGTATTTCTGAAAAATAAACATGAGCCTTGACAAATAGGCGCCTGATCCAGATCCTGGACATGCTATTAATGCACCCCATACTGTGCAAATGGTGCAGCAGCCCATGCTAGCCTATATTTAATATACACAATTCTTAATGTCATTCATTATGTTCTTCAAACTTGGTCACATTCATCACATATGTCCCACCTGGACTGACCCACATAATTCTCTCTAAGTCTTGTGCCAAGCTATCAGTGCCAGCAAATAATTTGCTTTGTTCTTCCAAACTCTTTCAGATCCCGTCCCCAGAAGTATTTGAAGATCTGATTAAATTTTCATTCCACACAAATGTATTTGAAAACAACATCGGCTATCTGAGATTCGATATGTTTGGAGACTGTGAACTTCTAAACCAGGTGTCCGACCTACTGGTAGAGCATGTTTGGAAGAAGGTTGTTCACACAGATGCATTAATCATAGACATGAGGTAAACCTTGTAATGCCAAATAAGCAAAGCTCTTTCAAAACAGCATTTTATTTGTAATGGTGAATTAGCTTTACATAACTTACTGTCCTGTTTACAGGCTAACGTTGCTGGGATTGAATAAGAAAAGGAAAACAACCAAGGAAAACAATAACAGTCTGGAACTGTATCTCAAGATAAATTGTGCCATCACTTGAGATGTTTAGTACTAAATAGGCAAATTTAGGGAATAAGTTGCAAAATGCAATCCTTGATGTCACATCCGTTTTCTTTCTCTGATTTCTTTCTAATCTAACTCTGCATGTGTCTTGTATTAATTATATATATACACATGGATTAATTAAATCTTTTACTGCAGCCAGTGGTAAAGTGGTTGAACAGTCAAAAAACCAGACCATACGTAAGGCTGTGTTACAACATCTAGTTTGCAAATATCAACTAAAGAAAAAAAGGCCTTTGTAAGAACTCATTTACAATGCTAGAACCACTTATGGTTGTTGTCATCATAGGGCTCTCAGTATTTGGTAATCTTAATATTCTTCTGGGATTTGCAGTGTGTGCAGGAAAAGATGAGCACGGTGATGAGAGCAGAGACAGAGATCTCACTATGTGAGCACAGAGGAGGCAGGGCAGCAACAAAACACACCCTTAACTGAATTAAAATTCAACAAAGGCACCACCGTCTTCCAATAGACTTCAGATAGGACTGGGACTTTCCTGTCTCTTGCCCCAGTTTCCTCCCAAGCTAAAACTCACATCAGGACTAGGAGCAATAAACCAGCAAAAGTGAAATCATGTCCCAGGTACCAAATGGTCTCATTATAGTTCTTTTCTTGGGTTGCTTTGGGTTTTTGTTATATTTAATGTATTTCCAGGTCTTTGAGTGTACACAAAAGACCCAGTCTCTGAAAGCATATAAAAGAGAACCCCAAACATTTTACCTTTTGAAATTCTCCCTAAACCAATCTTATGAATTTAAGGCAAGGCTGATAATATCAGTTTTGCATGGGATTAACTGTAATGTATAATATTTCTTATTTTACAAGTTTCCCTCCCTGGAACAGCTGGGTGACTCATGGACTTCATATTTTGACAACTTCAATTTTGCATGGGATTAACCATAATACATAATGTCTCTCAATTTAACAGTCCCCCTTCATGGAACAGCTGTGCCACTCATGATCTTCGTACTTTTAACCTTCACAGCATTGAGAAGAGACACTGATAAACTAAACAACTTCCCTAGTGTCACACAAGAAGTCTGTAATGAAGGAAATACTTGCCTCCAAGAGTTACGCTAAAACTCTAACAACTGCTCAGTCATTATTACTGACTAAAGTTTCTGCAATTTCACTGTCCTAGATACAAGGGAGTCCCAGGAAGAGCTCTCCAGCATTGCTCTAGCTGTCTACTTGCCACTCACTTCAGCCATAATGGCAGCTGCAGGAAACTGGGCCCTGCTGGGTCTAGCTGCCTCCTGGGCTGTGTGGCAGCAGCAGGACCTCCTGGCAGCACAGCACTATGCAGGACACACTGAAGAGGTTTATTTCAGTTCTAGCCATTCACAGTGTGAATACAGCGTACAGCTCAAATGCTGCAGAGTAAAGAGGTAGCTTCACTGTTCGGGACAGAGGCCTCCTGGATTGTCTGATCCTTTTTTGGAGGTGAAAAAAGCTTACTTATGGACTGCACTGAACAAAATTCATTTTCTAGCAGATTTTTGCTGGCATGTCTGTACCAGGCACTCCTAACATCAATTACAGGAAAGCACTGTATCTGTCTCCTACTAGTGAGCAAAGTATAAACATTTCCAGTGCTGTATGTGCCCCAGTACTAGTGAAAAGTGACAGACAAAAAATAATCTGCTATTCCATTGGGATTCTCCAATGATACCTAAGCCCTTCAGTGAATTTAATCTTCAGAGACTACTATGAAATTAAACTACAAACAAGTTTTCAAACTAAATGAAGTGGCTAATGCAATCAGGCTAATAGCCTGATCTTGTAAGGTGTCAAACACCAAGTATTCTCATTGTGTGCTGCAGTAAATAAGAACACAACAGTTCTACCATCACGTTGCTTAAATTAGGATCTACATCTATATATTAGTGTTTAGGTATTTACTCATGCTGCCTATGTCAGTTGCAGCATGGTTATTTAGAGAAGAATAGCAAGAATCTAATGTTTCTCTGCAGATAAAGATCCTTTGCTTACTTTCTGAATTTTTTCCAGGTTGAATCAAGAAAAAAAATAGACCATTCAGTTTTATGTTTGCTTTTGAAGTCAGTTGTAGGTTGTAACAGTCACAGACTTTTAGACAGGGTTTTGTTTCTCTGATAAATGTGCAAATGCTGGTGGGGGAGAATGAATGTAAACGTAGCAAAATGCAGCCATAAGCCCTTTCAGTACTGATGTTAAGAAAAAATACCTGGAAAGAAGATTTACTGTGTGCCACAAATTTTCAATTGTTTCCTCAATATTTTTAATTTTTGAAAAGATACAATATTGGAGGCTTCACCAATTCCATAGCAATCCTATGCTCATACTTCTTTGATGAAGGACACCAAATTCTCTTGGACAAAGTTTACAACAGACCCAGTGACTCAGTAAAGGAAATATGGACTCAGCCACAGCTCAAAGGTAAAATGACAATTTCTTTTTAGAGTAGCTTTTCATTTCAGATGTCCCTCCTTGTGTATTTAAAGTGAGCCGTAAGACACCATGACTCATTTGGTGAAAGCACCTGCCATGATTATCTCAGGTTGTGCATAGAACGTAAAAACAAAAATCTGCATTTCAGCCATGTCACTGAATGCCATCTACAAATAACAGTTCATTGCCCCTAGGAATGGGGTATGTTAGGCATGGAGGTTTGTAAACTGATCCCCACAAGTTTAGCTGAATACCGTGTACAGCAGTTGTGACTTGTTGCTTTTAAATGTTGCCAAATTAAAAATAAATCCTGGGCTGCCAAGACCTCTAGTAATATTTCTTCCAATACGCATAGTTTTATATGTAGCTCCTCACTTCCTACGTGTGTAATCCAGTATTTCAGTAGATGAAAACACCCACAAAGCCCAGTTTGTCCAGAGAATGCAAGAGAGAAAGAAAATGGCTAAATTTTGCACATCTGAATAAGACTGGAGCATTTGGCAGTGTGTCACACACACCACCCTGCCCTGCTGCTCATGGAAGTCGAAAGGATGCTGCAACATGCAGAAACAGAGCTCTTCAGCACTCATAAAGTGCAATTAGAGTGCTAAGAAGCTTTAAACATTGGTTTTAATTCTTTTCCCTTTTAAAGCTAAGGAGGTACCAAAAAAGGTGTCACAATGGTGTCTGCAATTATTGGCTTGGATCATGCTGAAATGGTTAAACTTTGTTGCAGGCTGCAGGGCCCATCTGTTTTCCCAGGCAGTCAGAGGTGGACTGTGCTAAGGGATATGATTACTATGGACACATTCCAGTTCCCATCAAAGAGAACAGGCAGACTCATGTGAACTTCAAAGGAACTGGTTCTGGCCCTGTATTATACATATCTAATGTGAAAAAGGTCTTCTAATGAATATTACATTTATAGTGAAATGAGAAGAGCAAAGATGGTGTGAAAATTAATTACCATGCTATTGGCCCCTCTCTCACAGTTTCATATGAGAATTATATATCATACTGTAATTTAGTTAAAGAATTACTTTTTATAGCAGTTTAGAGTAGTTTCCAAGTTATCAAGTTCCAGTTATGATGCACTGGACAATTTCTCAAAGGGACTAGGCTCTCAAAAACTATCTAGCATGTTCAGATATATTGAAAATAAGGAGCAGAAAACCTCCTACTCCTGTCAGATGGTTTATGTAAGAAAATGAGATGACTCAGATCCTAATAATAAAGGAATATTTGTTGAAGGGTTTGGGTCAAAGGCCATGTAACAGCTTCCATTTATAGACTATAAAAAGCCTGTGGGAAACCATGACAGTTATAAATTTATAAGATGCTGCCTGCATAGTTTGCAGGCCAAGCTCTGTAACAACCGTGTTCCTCGACCAGGGATGAAAGTGAAACCAAAGATGCTGCTGGTTGAGCTTTGAGTATTCCTACGGGAGCAGTGGAAAATGTTGCATTCCTCAATTGCCTACCCCACTCCTCTGGTGGGATCTAGAGCTCTTGTAAATGTCAAAGCTACAGAGGAGCCAGTAGTAGTAACCATGAACTGGCCTCCCAGCTGCTGGAACTCATAACCAGAAACTGATAGCACAAAAGCACTACGTGGAGTGACAGTCTTTTTTACAGTAGAGAGGCTGGGCTAGTGAAAAAAGTGCTTTGACACCATCGTAGGTCCAAAGTAAATTTCCAAACTTCCTTGGTTGATAATAGCAGGTAGGGAATGAAGTATGTTGTATCTTGGCTTCTCTTGCCCCGTTATGCAAATGGATCTCTGAAAATGGATACCTTTTCTGATGCTTTTTGTCCTTTTTGGCAGGGGAGAGGTATGGCTCTCAGAAGGGGCTAATAATCCTCACCAGTGCTGTGACGGCTGGGGCTGCTGAAGAGTTTGTATACATAATGAAGAGACTGGGCAGAGCTCTCATCATGGGGGAACAGACCAGTGGTGGCTGCCATTCCCCACAGACACATCAAGTAGATGGTACCAACTTCTACATCATCATCCCCACCTCCAGATCAATCACCTCTACAGAGAGCACTTCTTGGGAAGGGAAAGGGGTACGTCCTCACATAGAAACACCAGCTGACACAGCACTCATCAAAGCAAAGGAGATGCTCAGTGCTCACCTGCACAGCTCTAGATAGCCTAGTGGGGGAAAAAAGGTAGGCTGCAACTTCCAAAGGAGCGCAAGGGATTTACACTCTCAGTAGCTGAACCAGTGATTGGTTTGGGAACCCAGAGAAGGATTTAGCTATAATTTATGTAACTAATGAAAAACTGAGACCCCCAAAATCTCACAGTCCGTGTATGTGTGTGCATATGTGCATATTAGGAGATGGGCAGACTGCAGGTACTCCTCCTTTTGTTAACTGTCTGGCTAAGTAAACCATGGGTTGTTTACTGCACAAGAGCCCAGTCCCAACAGAAGTTGCAAGGCCATTCTGCTGCCCAGAATAATTCACAAGCATCATCAATGGTGCTGTTCTGGGCAGCAGAAGTAGATTTGAGTTCCTGTCAGCTGAGGGAGACTTCACAATGGAGTCTCATTTTTTGTGTGTGTGAGTTTTCTAATAACCGAGTTCTTAGGGAATGAAAGCTACCTCCCCAAATGTAAACCCTAAAAAAGGAGTGGGAACTTCATTTCAGTCTCTATGGCTAGAGGCTAGTTGTCTGTACGTAGCTCAAAGTGACTCCGTTTTCAACATGCTGGCTTTTTTAGCCTGTTCTCTGGAACCCAATTCTTTCTGGGCATGGATGAGATACTTGGATAATTCACTGGGGTTTCTGGATTCCTCAATTGTGGTCAAATGTAAATGTTCATTGTTGCAGTGTCGGTTTGTTAAGATTTAGCTCTAAATCACAGAGATTTCCTCTGGTCCCTTAGAAAATCCCACCGGTCAGTATTCAAGGCATTTATGCAAAGCCATCTCTGGTCATTTGGAAATTGTCTACATTCCTATTTATACATGTTAAAGGAGAATTAACAGTAGTTAGGAAAGTCTGTTTTCCAAAATGCAAGAGCTAAATTAAGTCTCTCCTCCATTTCATCATTTAGATGTACCAAAAATAACCATTCCTGGTCTGTCAGGGTTGCCCAGACTCCTGGTATTTTTTAGGAGCATGCCTATTTCTCCCCTAGTAACTGACAGAGGAATGGGGAAAGAGCAGGAGAAAGGCAGTGCATTTACTCTTTCACCCAGTGCTCATATCAACAGTCAGAGAAAAGAATCATATGTTTTTACTTAAGGCTAAAACGAGATTGCTGTCTGCCCTGTCCCAAAGACAAGAAGGCAGAGAAGCATCCATCACACCCTGCTAACAAGCTGCTTATTAAGTAATAGTGTATTCCAGAGCAGCTAGCTGAGTTATTGACACAAGCTTAATCAATGCACAACATTCCCTGTCTTTCTCGCAATTCTTATCTAACCACCTGTCTTTGTAATGATTTAGAAATACATATAAGTCAAATTTAGATCTTAACGTTTCTCATCTCTAGAAAATTCCAGCTGTAAGGCAATTAAGTTAGGAAAATGGTCCCCCCAAATTTAGTCAGCTGAAGTCTATAGTACCTACACGTTGCTGTTTGCTTGCTCATTTGTAATTCACTGTTTGGTTTTTTTTTTAAATTGTGTTTGAACATCTGATTGCAGAGAATCTCTTTCAGTATTTACAGGAAAATAATTTTAACAACCAAATAGACTTTCCATGTTTTTTACTACTTGTTTGTCTTACCAAGTACACTCAGTGCAATCGCTAACCTGGACTCTCTTGAGTCATTTTCGTATTCTGGTTTTTATGCACTAGCTAGTTGAACTTCTCAGTGTTGTGGAAAATATTTAAATGAATTAAAACTCATACAGAATTTTGTGTAAAGTGATATATGTGTGACAGATATTAAAGATACTTAATATGGAAAAGACTGGAGCAGTCAATGAATGAACAAACAACCTATTTCTTCTAATGCCTTTTAAGCCTCTTTAATATCTAAATGATCCAGATATACTGCTTTGTTTTCCTAAACACAATCAGTTGTGCTGTCATGTACAAACAATAGTAGTTGTTAAACCCAGCATTTAAAAACTTTAGCCATCCATTCAAGGACCAAAAGCTACACCCTATGGACACAAATAGCAAATAAATTCTTCCTGTAGTAATATGCTAAATACTCACAAATCATAAATGTCTAGAAATTGGAATTCAGTTGAGAAAACAAACAATGAAAATGCATTTGCTGGTGAGTCCATTTGAAATCAGTAGTGCTGTTAGTTCACTAAAGTGATCAATTTTACTGGAAAATGAATGTGCAACCTTGACAAACTCTGTTAATTGACAAAATGTTATTTAGTATTTCATAGGTCATCTACTGGCTAATTGGCATTGAAACTATCAGGCTTAAAACATTTTTTTTTCCTGTCTTCACAAACTGCTATGTCATATTTATTCCCTTTTCACTGAACTTGGAACCTGGACATGGTGTAGCGTAAATTGTATTAGAATACAGTTTTTTGCTCAAAATGGGGTCACTGGAAACATCTTGTTTGAGGACACTGAAAAGACTGACTTTCTCTTCTCAGACCAGATACATAACAAGCAGGATAGATGAACTATATCCTGTTGTATCTCACTTTAATACAGTGAAGTTGAAAGGGTGCAAATTCAGAACTGACAAAAAAGGAAATACCTGTAAAGGCAGAGCCTGCAGGACTCACTGAGGCAAGCGGCACTGAACCTAGTAAGACTGTACTGTTTCAAGATACCAAACACTTCTAGAACATCTGGAATTATGATAGGTAACAGAACATTCCCTGAAACCTAAATCTATACTTTCAGAATTAAAGCTGAACATCTATGCCATCAAGAAGACCTTTTCCCCCTGACACACAGCTGCTTTCTGCATGGATCTTCCACCTTATTCTGTAGTGTCAAACAAGCCAGAGCCTCTTATGAAAACTTAGCCAAATCATGACCACAGCACAGTGTAATCAACAGACCTGACAAAAATACAGACAGGAATTGTAGAGAAAATTACATGGCATTGAAAGGTTTGAACATCACAAAATTATGAATGAAAATTGGTTATAAAAAATCCATGGTTTGTGATTTAAATGAGAAAGTTAGGTAGAAATTTTCTCAGGGAGGGGTCTGCAATTTTGGAAGTGACCTTTCACAACGCAGCAGGAAACTGACACCCTTCCCTCTTCTGGTTCCAGAGCTGACATGGGCACTCAACAGTTCATAGCACCGTTTCCTTACCTAGAAGGACTTCCTAAAGTTATATTCTAATTGTGTTCCTTTTAAAGGCAGCAAGAAAGGAGTTGGTGTATCAGGCCTCCTAGCAGTATAAGCTTTCTCTTTTTAGCATTCACTGAATTCTGAACAAGAAAGGGCAGCCAGCTTATTTATTTTTTTTCCTAGAAAAGGATGTGTTCTTGCCCCCTGGAGAGTGCTTCTAATGTAATTTTTCCTGATCATACCACAAAAGCTGTCCTAGTGCTGTGATTTTCAAACTGTGGTCTGTAGACCAACGGGAGCCCACAGACTGCATTTACTAGTGAAAAAATAGCCCAAAAAGCAAATAAATATATACTCTTCAAAATCCTATCTGAATGCAGTTTCAGTGGAGAAACACATCTTCATTAGAAAAAGTTCAGGGGTCAGTGAGTGAACAAATATCCTAACCTTGCGTTCCGCATCAGTAAACTCACAGCCCACTGCAGAAGCACAAGCTCGGCAGCATTGTGTTATGTCCCTTTTCACTGATCCAAAAACAGATGTCGTGAGAAGCAGTGGTTTGGTCAAAAAGACACAGGCAGTTGCTAGCAAAGACAGGAAAAGGACCAGTCAGCTGACTTAAAATTGTCTCCTTCTCCTATTTTAAAAAACAAAATCTTTTTTTTTTTCTTTCAAGCATTTCTAATTGTAGAAAAGACACAGATCTCTGCTGTAAAATCAGAGTATTGCACTGGGATTGAATGCAGTCCTTCATGAATTCCTTAAGTTCCTTCATTTCTTCACAAAGCCCCTGCTCTAGTGGAGTGCCTTTCCTCCAGCAGGATTTCCTTTCATCTGCACCAATTTAAACAGTCAGACTTCTAGACATAAGGGGAAAAAAGCTTGCAGCATGACTCAATTATAGGAAGTTTGTTTTTCTTTGTCTCGTTAGGTTTCCTTCTGCCTGTGAAATATTTGGTTCACTCAGCTTTAATAGGAATATTTTCATTTAAAGAAATAAAACCTGCAAAAATTTTGGATAAGCCCCTTGGTTTATGTAACCCAGCTTAGATGAGACACTCAGTTAAACTTGAGACAAATAAAAGACATTCCGTCTGCCTGCACAAGGGGCTTTACACAAGAGCTTGTTTAACACATGGGGAATCAAGTTCTGGTTCTGTTGGCATCTATGCTGTTTTGCTCTGATGTCAGCACAGATGTATCAGGCAACAAGATGTCATATTGGTCAATTGTGTGTGAACAAGTCTTAGTTCACAAAACACTTTAGTTGAGTATAAGAAGCAATTTGTTCACTCTGTTTTTATGCTGGTGGCCACCTACAAAGGAGCAAGGGCAGTATTGCACACATTCACCTGCAGTGTGATTTCAATGTTGGAAGAGGAAAATCCACAGTCTTTACAGGCTAGGACCAAACTGCACTGCCCCTACAGATGGAGGAGGTGAGGACAGTACCAGAAATAAAGCTGATTAAAAAACCTCTCCTCTTAATTTTTGCATTTTGCATCAGCAAAATCATCATTCACTTTTCTTAACTGTTTCTCTTGCCTTTCTGTGCACAGAAGGCATCTATACATTGCTTGTTATCACAGTTTGTAAGTTGCTGTGGCTGAGATATGCCCACAAATAAACTGGGTAAGAGTTTGTAACCTTTTTTTTTCCCCCTCAAAGAAAAACACTTAATGACATAAAGAAAAGCTATCTCTCACTGTAGCCTTGCTCTTGCTTAAGCCTCATAACTTAATCAGAGTGAAGAAGTTTGATTAATGGTGAAACCTCTAAGGATGTAGATGTAACACACCATTGGAAGAGGTTTTGAGATTCAGCAGCTGTTTATCAGTGGCTGGTTTTCTACGCTTTCTCAAGATCACTTACATCAACACTAAATCAGTGAAAATGTGTAACCATTTAGGTTTGGTACTGCTTCATTATGGCCTAAATGCTATGCCAGGTGTAGTGCACTGGAAAAACAGGCCCTTGGAGCAGGATAATGTTGAAGCAATGCACCAACATAATACCAGGGAGCATTACGCAGCTGGTCTTGTCTTCTTCCAGAAGAAATCTGAAGCTAGGTTTCTAACTATAAAACTGTTAAGAAAACATGGCATCTTTCGGTAAGTATGGAGGAGAACATTTTGCAGCGCTGGTACCAAAAAATCTTTAGTCTTATTTATACTGAGCCAGGTTGATCTTACAGTAATTGATGTAAAGCAAGGGTAACAACATGGAATTATTCTGGATTTGCACTGGAATAAATGAGATCACAATCTGGCCTAAGCTACTAATGGGAACTATAACCCTAACCACATACGAATGCAGTTACACCATGGAGTCCTTCATTACACTTTATGGACACTGACTTCACAGTAAACTGGCTGGCACCCAGATAAAACCAGATGGAGTAAAATTTGTCCCATTAAACCTTGCCATAAATATATTCCTTACCCAGTAAATGTTATTGGACACAAAATAGAGATGGAAAGATTAGAAGGAAACCACATCATCTCCTACTCAATGCAAGGCTGTTACCTGTGCTCCATGAGTCAAAGTTTTTGTTCATTTTGGTTTTTAATGACTCCAGTGAAGGATCTTCCACCACTGACCTTGGAAATCTGTGTTACAATCCAACCAGGTCTCCAGCATCAATTTATGTCTTCTGAATTCGAAGGCATAATGTAATAGCTTAGTCGCTTTATTTTGGGAAAATAAAGCTGGGGTGCACAGCCAGTGGTTGGCCTGCAATAAGTCAAATGTTTGTTAACAGGAAACAGACGTATTAATGTTTAACAGCAGTATATTGGGAAGAATACAGTCTCCTGACTTACAGAAATGTCCCAAGAGAGGACAATGAGTGTAATATGTCGAATCCAACTGACAGCCTAAGACCCTCAGGCTGTCTTTTATCACTCAGGTGTGTTTTCTTGCTGATACTTGCATTATCAGCATAGGCATCATCATGGGATCTCAAAGAAAACTTCTGTCCACTGTGTACCAAACACTGGACTATACCATCAATATGGTGGAAAATAATAAGGAGCATATTGCAATGTCCTTTACTCGTAGCTTGGAAATTAATGGTTTCTGATCCTTCTCTATCTGAAATGGAGTAATAGCAAATGAGGGTCAGAGACAGGCCACAAAAACATCAGACAACATGAAAAAATACTATACAAGAGAGAGAGAAATGCTCACTTGAAGAACACATCATAAGCTGTCAAGAGCTAAGCTCCTAAATGGATTAAAAAAATAATGAAAGGCTGATCAGACGAGCTGCAGTAACAATAGAGACGACTGTTCCTTCTTCCCCCCCCCGCCCCCCAGAGCAGTATAAACTCATCTGCTTCTGAGACTAAACAGAGCTCAGACCAAATCAGGCAAGAGAAAAATATCTCATATGAATGGGGTATAGAAAGAATTCGACACTTTCTTTAACAACAACAACAAAAAAAGCAGAATTGGCCCATGCAGAAACCAGAGGGTAGACAAGCTGGTCTAATGCAATGCAATTTATGTATGCTTGTGCCATTTTTTGAAGGACATTCCTCTTCCAGCTATTAGCAGCATAGAGCCTACCATCCACAACTTAAGTGTGCAGTCTGTCTACCAGTAGCTAATAGCAACTCTAATACCCTAATTGCTTTATTTAGTATATCCAAAGACTGAAAACCACAGGCCAAACTCTACCCCCTTCAGATCTATACGCCTACTAAAGTCACACAGATCTTGCAAGCACATATCAGGGCAGAATTTGTGCTCCCTGTCTACACAATAGCGCTGACAGTAGGTCACATTTTGATACAGATCCAGGTTGATTTGACTTTATAAAAGATGTTTCCAAAGTGGCAGAGCCTAGAAGAGAACTCAGATATACTAATTTACAAGTCACATCCTCTTTGGCAGTCTATCGGTTGGTTGCTGATGATCACAGATTTCAGATAGAGTCTTAGCTTCAAATCCCCTTCAAAGCCAAGGAGTCAGTGCGATACAAGTTTTTTAGTCAGACTCACAAATCTGATAAGAGAATTGATTCAGCTAACATAAAGGAGTAGGACTCTGCCAAAGCTGCTAGAAACAGTAATTTCTTTTAGCATATAAGCTCTGATTTTTTTTAGTGCTTAAAGATTCTTCATTCAATTAGGTGGTTATTACTTCTGTATTTACATTGAACCGCAGAGACACCAGCAAATCAAATACAAGCAAAGAAAACTCTGCAAAACAACCATTTTGTCCCAACTCTTTGCAAATTAATACTGCATGTGCATTCATTTCACTATTTTATTTCCTTGAAAATAGATTGACAAGAGCTAGGTTGAGTTTTCAAAACTTACAAGCCACTCAGACTCTTGTAAACATTTTATATTTTTTTTGCAAAGCATCTATTATAAATTATTGTAAACAGTGATTTCCTATAAGAAATTAATGTAAACTCAAAAAGAAATTGATACAAGTGAATCATGTTCCCCTTCTTTACCCAACCTGCCCAGTCCCGTGGTGAGATCTGTCTGCACAGCTCTAATTATGAGAGGTCATGTGCCGGGATAAATGATGGCGTTCTCGGAAGTACTCATGACAAATGGGACATGTTAGCTTTTCCTCTCGTCTCCTCTTGCACTGCGACTCAGTTGAGGAGTATTCTTTTTTGTGATGTGACCGCATGTGGAAGACTAAGTCAGACGTCATGCGAAAGGACAGGTTGCATTTGGCACACCAGTTCTGGGCAGCCACTCCAAAGGACGTGAAGGTGGGGGGAAGAAGAGTCAAGGAAGAGGAGGAGGAAGAAGTGGTGGTTGTGTTTTGTAAATGTCTTCCTGCTTGTTTGGGCCACGGTTCAGAGGTATATGGCAAAACGTTGCTCCGAGTGATGCTTGTCTGCAGCATCTGAGCATTACACAAATCACCAACAAAGAACTTGGAATTGAGAAGAGTGCTGCAGCACATGATGTCTGTGGTGGCAATGAAGCCAGACAGCTCCCCCAGGCTCTTTGGTGACTCACTCACAGGATGAGAGGAATTTATTGCAGCTCTTTCTGCTAGACACTTACTGGGTTTGCTGAAAGCGCTCTTCTGTTCTCCTCGGGCTCTGGTGGGCCACACAAAGGAGAATGCACTACTGGAGGAGTTCAGCAACACTTCCTTGGATACCTGCTCTTTACCAAGTGGGACCATGCCATCCTCCTGTTTTGACTCTTTTTGTTTCTCATTCCTCAGCTTCTCCTTCATCTTCCTGACCTCAGTGAAAGCGCTCTGCTTCTGCTCTAAAGCATCCTTCCCAGCTGACTGCTTCCCTGAACTAAGCTTCCAGAAAGAACCAGCCAATCCATGCTCTCCCCCAACTTCTTCCTTGCCCCCACAGTTATGTTCCTCACTCAGATTATTGGTTTTCTCCAACAACACTGTTTTCCTGCTCCTATTGTTCTCAGCCTCTTCAGATTTTGCTCTCTTTTCTCCTGTGAGACCATGGGCATCATCTTTACAAGCTGCCATTTTGACTTCTAGATCCCTTGCGAGGCTGTGGAAATTTGTGGTCTGCTCAGCTAAATTGCTCTTTTCAGTCTTAGAGTCCTGGAAGCTTCTCCATAGCAGGGCATTCTTCTCTGGGACACATAGGAAGCGGACATGGGAGAGATAGGAATGCTCGCACTTAAAGACTAGGTTACATTCTTGGCATCTCAACTCTGGAGAAACAGAAAACAGATGATAAGTTTTGCAAAGTCAGAATCATGGGCAGATCCTGATCTTGTCATTGACACAAACAAAAAACCCAGAAACATTTCTTGTGACATACAAGATTACACATAGTAAAGCTAATGCCAGGGCAGAATCTGCCCCTTGCTGCTATGGAAAATGGTTCACCCGTATTTGCCTGCAAGTACTACTTGCAAAAATACTTTCATTTAGACTCTCAAGCCAAGTTTGTGCTATGTAAAATGGCCAGTACACAATGGTCTAGATAAAACCATATGGACTTTATGAAAATTTGAAGTCTGAACCCAGATTTAGGTCTACACTTCGTAAGTAAGTCACTGGCTTTAATACAGACTAAATGTTAAATTCTATATACCCAAGTAATAATTTGGTTTAGACCTGGACTCAAAGATTCTGGCATGATCCTCTATTTTCTGCATAGGATACTCTGGAAGTTTCATACTTTTCACAAATCATCTGATGACAGTGCCTAAAGCCCTTACTCATGCTCATTTGCCAAACTGCTGTATGCCTCAAGGCACAGATGCCTGTGGCACAGAAAATAACTTTTGAAGTGAAACGATGTCAGTGATGAGCAGGAGGAATAGGGAACATGCACTGGTTCCTTCTGGCCTTTGGATGTACATCATCTCTGGTTCATTGAGATGATTTCTCGTGAACAGACAGAACACAATTCAGTGACCAAGACATGTATGGCACATCTTAACCTTTGTAAACAGTATCCACACTGCGTTATTTCACAACACACAGCAGCTGTTAAATGCAGAAGATGCCAGACAGCACATGAGCCCTGGGATATGTAGGAAAGTTCATACACTGATTGGGTAGACCTGTAGGCTCAGCACAGCTTAGATAGCTTCCTAAACTAAGGAAACTTAACTTTCTATAAGAAAATAAGGCTGCTGATTTGAGTGGGACATTATTACTGCTAGTTTAAAGTGTCAAGTCTAGATAGAGTGTTTCTTGTGTAGATAGCACTCTGGCCTGGTAAATTCATAGGGCTGACAGTGTGTCTGCACAGAAGCTAGCAGAATATGCTGAAATCAGTTAAAATGCTTTAGTGGGTTCAGACCGTGATTGTGTCTATATTAATTTAATATTAATTTACAGGCAAGTACATTATAATATAAATCTACCAACTCATACCTTTACAAACCTACACCCTTACTAACCAAGCTATATCAGCTGTGTTTAAATCAGCCAAAGGGAATGTAGAAAGGGTTTTGTTCCAGTGTAAGTAGATCAAAGTTTTGAGCAAGTGACAGCTGGAGTCAAGCTTGGCATGGACCTGATAGTGATTTACCTGGTCTCTCCATAATCTTTTAGAGCAATAAATTTCTAGCAATATCTCAGAATGCAGAACATGCCCTTTTCTTTGCTCCCACTGTGTTGCATGCTAAATAGGCAGACTGTGCTGTATGCAGCACTGTTTGGGTTGTTATGTGTTTTTTTACAGGCCTGCTCATTTACAAGATTAAAGTTGAACACTAGCCTATACCTATTTCTTCAATAAGCTAAAAAAGACATATTTCCAATTGATATTTTAGGCTTTTAGGATTCCAAAGTAGTCAGGTGCATAGATGTCCATTACACAGCTCAAAAATTTTCTCTGCTGGAAAGTAGCAATTGAAATGGCATTGAGAACTGTAAATTTGTTGTTCCTCTATGCCTCCAGCTCAACCCCCAAAGCAGAAGGTCTTTTATTTTAGCTGACCATCTAAGGATTTAGGCAGGTTTTATTTCCTGTATTACAAGATCACTACATACTAAAGAAGTTGCAGACTCACTTCAGTCCTCCGTGGATGCTGCTGTCAACAATTTAGTACTTACCATTATGGGGACTCTGAGCTTTTATCTCATTGAAACCCAAGAGGCTGGAAAGCTCCTCATCATACCACACCAGCAGCTCCTCATTTTTGTTGATTTTCCGAGTAGAGCGATAATATAACTGGCTGTTTTCTAAGTAAGCTTCCAAGTTCTGCTCCTTGCTATTGGCAGCTGCTTGTACAAGTCTCATCCAAGTCAGTCCTGTGGGACTGTGCACAGACTTAACATCTACCTGTGATACAGGACACAAAAAAGGGAGTTTCAGGTTTTGGGACCTAAAACAGATTTTAATCAAATTCAATAACAAAGCCTGTGTTCTATCTCACACAGAGCCAGTATGCCAAAGTTGTGAGCCCAGTTCATATGTGAAGGCTTCCCGGTGTGAGTGTTGAGAGCTCTGGAAATACAGCTGCGTGGGAGGGAGCGAGACACACTAGTGTTCACATGTAACCTCTCTTGGCAATGCCAGGGACAGTACATTGTCCAGTCTCCAGCCCACTCATGGCAAGTATGATGTCCTCTGTCTGATGCAGGTTGTCCCATGAGATAGTGTCAGGTGTGGATCACAGAGGTAGAGAAGGTGTGCTCCTCTGCAAGTAGGGGTCTGAATCCCATGGGAAAATGGGGTATCAGTCAGGAGTGCTGGGGAGTGTGAGATGTGCAGATGCCTGGATCCATGCAGTGTGAGCCCAGAAATGAACACACACTCTGGGCAGCTGCATGTGGAGCTTTTCACTGACATAAGAGGATATAGATCCAGAAGTGTAAGAATAATCTTGCTTTTTTGATTCAACACCCCAAGGAGACAACATCTGCATATATAACTGTTCAGCTAGATTACATAAAAATTTTATTTTAATAAATACAACTAAGAAGCACTTATATGACCTCTTTCCTTTTTCAGAAGTAAAATTATATATTTCTATTCCTGCATTTGATAAATAAATTAAATTCATTTCAGGGTATCTAAACAGATAAAAACTCATCAGATTAATATTTTTCATTATATCATATCTGAGAGTAGCAAGGGGTTGATTTGCTTTCAGTATGTGTGCATTCAGAAATAACAGATTAAGTTAAAAAATGTTGCCTAGGTTGCAAGGTCAGGCACTCAGAAGTTAAAAAATAATATTAAGTCTACTGCTCAAATTAAATTTCCCTTCTGTGTGTATATTAATACATAGTCCTCAGTCACATATACTCTTTTCTCCTGAATCATTTAGTCACAGGTTGATCATGTTCTGGAAATAATATTACTATAAAACATTTGTCTTTGCCTTCCTTATTCAGTGTGTGGCTCACATCTTGTTTACTTCATTGCATTTGCTCTGAAGAGGAAATGATTTATTCCTTTATAGGTTTTTCCCTGGTGTTTACCACAACAGATCTCTGTTCCTCTGCAGCATTTGGAAGATGGAGAAGCTTTTCATAGCTTGGAGGCTAAAACACAAGGAGATCAAGGGCAACATTTACATGCATAAAAAGCCTCAACTAATTTTTGAAGCACCAGGTCATTGTTTAGAAAGGAAAAAGTTTGGAAATAAAAAATGTCTAATGACAAGTATGATCTAAATTTCACCCCAAGCAATGTATAGCTCTTTGTTTTCCACTAATTGCAGGGCAGCCATTCGTTGGTGTTTGGTATCAGAAACAGTATTTTGGCTCTGACAATTATCTACCATGAAAAGTAGAACCACATTATTAGCTTCAATACAAGAATGAAACATTAAGGGGCCATTAGGACAGGAGTTAATTAGTATAAGGGAGAAAATAAATTAGCATGCCCTGTAACTGGTTCTCTCCAAATGCCATAGTAATTAACAGTGATTGAGAAACACAGAAGTCTGACAGCAACACAAGCACACCCACCCACACACAGTGGTTGTAACTAACAGCTATGACAGAGGCTGTCATTTATTAGTTTCTGTGTTTCAGAAATACCAAACATCCACCCGGTGCTCTAAGCAAAGTCAAAGGGAACACAGCTCATCCAGGAACCACGCCTCCCAGGAAAGAGCTGCGAGAGTTTAAAGGAGGTGAGGAGGAGTAAAGAATAGAACATAAGACCTGGGTGCTGTCAACTAAGAGCATGCACCAGCTTTAGTTTATCCATGTGTATAGAGACACTACCAGCCCTGCAAGTCGACCCTCTTCTTGAGCCAATCCCTCAGACTAATCCTTTGTACGCATGTATAAGATAAAGGCTTCACATCGCAACAAGCTCCACCACAGGTGGGCTACGGAGTGATCTGGCTTCCTTGGTAGAGGCTTGGGAGAAGGGGGAATCAGACTCTTCCTTGGAACCCAGAGTCAAACCTACAAGAAGCTGTAAGGGGCAGAGGAACTCAGGGGGACAGACAGCTTTGTAAGGGGCTGGTTTGCTTTGCTGAGGTAAGTGATTGTCTGTAATGAACCACCTGTGCCAATGGTTGCCAAAGCATTTTATTTTGCCCAAGGGTACAACTGGCCCAAGGAGCTCAAATTAGGGTCTCCCAGAGGATGAGAGAAAAAACATAGAGCTCCCTTTTGGACTGAAAGTAAAAGCCCAAGATAAGGAAACCCTGGTTAGAAATAACATTCCCCGAAGTCTTGTAGGAGTGCTGCTGAACTATGATGACATGAACCTCAGCTCGGGAGAATACACCTTGACAAACTATTCCTGTGTGTATTCTGTTTGTACCATAGCCAGCATATCAAACCCTGTTTCTTGTTTTGCACCTCAGTGCCATAACAACATAGTATGACGACTGAATTGTTAATTAATTGTCTACACATAGAGTTAGGAGCTTAACAACAGTTCCTGATTTCTGGAAGGTTTACTTTTAATTATGAGCAGCTAACAAGACACAGGACCACCAACTGCATCCGAAACAGCTACTTGCAGAGAATTTGATGTATTTACTGCCAAAAGACAAGAGATCTGAGCCAACTCAGGCATCCAGTTTCATGGCTGCATAACAATTACTTAGCTCAAATGTAGCAAAACACCAAAGCCATCCCTCTGGAGGGCTCCTGTAATGTAGAAGCCCTTGGAGGCTCTTTCTTGAGTCTGCAGTCATTCCAAAACTCCCAGGGGAAATATAGAAATATTCCATAAATAAAGCCTCATTTCAGGGGAAATCTTTCTCCAAAGAGCTTGTGGTTCTCGTGGAGTACTAAGAACACTGTCCAAGTAAGCAAGCTTGTACTAGAGACTCAAACAAATAGTCAGAAAAACCCTGAAGCCACTTTTCTTTCTTAATTTGTTTAAAGCAAAAGTGTCAAACAGGTGTCTCCCAAGAGCTGCATCTTCCATATTACACATACTCCTTGGGATTTCACTCCTCCAGAGCACAGAAATCTTAGAACAACCTGGATCTCCCCGAGACCCATCCATGCCATAGCATGTGGGAATCTCGCTTGTCTCACATTGTAGAACACTACCTCCCTGTCTTCGTCTAGATCAATGGTGACTGAAATGCACTCCAAGACTCAGAAAGCCAAGGTAAAAGACCAGCATGAGAAATATGAATTGTCCAAATGAAAATGTTATGATAAATAGTGCCTAGGGAATAAAAAAATAGGGAACTTGAGCTGGAGACTTCACACTCCATCACAGTCCTGGGGTTTCTGACTTTCCTTACATGACAATTCCTTTTGTTTCGTAGATGTATCTCTGTGGATTCTCTACAGTGATTGAAAAGTGCAGCTGTAATGCAAACACACTGCTAAGGTAACTTTAGGAGGTGCATGTATTAACAGCAGTAAGTTGTGGCTGCCTAAAGATTGTGTGGACTGGTTGCCTGACTGATAACTTCTCCAGTTCATACAGCCTGTGCTGAGGTGATTGCCCTTGTGATTTTCCTTCATGGATAACTGAGCAAACTGGGTTAATGCTTGCTCAGATCCATCAATAAACGCTGCAAATGTACCAACCGCGTAATTCACTGGAATGCCACAGTCTTCCCTCTCTGCTGTCACACCTCCTGATAAGCCTACTTTGTCCTTTGTAAGGAGAAACCTGAGCACAAAGTTTCAAAACTATTTATCCCTCTTTTCTCGTATTGCTGGTTCAGTACTGACACAGATCATCAACCATCAGCATAGATGTGGGATTTTGCATTCTTTCTGCAAAAGAGTTTTCACCGAGGTCCCTCCAGTCTACAGCTCATAAATCAGAAATGCACTGGCTACCTCTCCCTGTTGAAGGAGCTGTTAGTTGTGCTGAACAAAACAAAAATCTACCCCTTGGCAAAGTTACCTTCTCAGGAATACTGTAATCCTTTTTGATAAGAGCAACATTAAATGCTGATTTCTCTTACCTTAAATACATAATGGATGTTCCGTCTATCAGAACACTTGAGAGCAATGAAAGCTACAGTGTCCAGCAGGGTGTTCTGGAGCATGCACGGTCCAAAAACAACTTCTTCGGGAATGTCTTGTGTGGTATGAACAGTAGCCAATATGTCCAGAAAATGGTGCTGCAGAAGTTTGTTATCACTTGTCCAAAGGAATTTAGGTAAAGATGGAAGTTCCATCATAAACCTGCAAAACAAACAAGAAAACACATTTGGAATAGAGATGGGACTGGAAGGGGGCCTTGCTACTTACAATACAAAGACTTCCAGAAACTGTAGGTGAATTGTAAGAGCACGCCAGGACATTGTTGGTTACGGAGTTTACGGCTTTATTAACATCCAGTTTGAAAGAGACAAATGACTTTGCACTAAGCCAAAATCTTAGGTTTGTAAATAACTGAGTTACTCTTTTCTGGAATAATCAGACACACCAAGAGTTCAATTCCTGCTACACTGCTACTCTCTACAGCCAGGAATAAGAAGTTTGGGAACAGTAAGCAGAATTTTCAGAGGGTGGAACTCAGCATATTCTGGTTCAGCATATTCTCAGATATCCTTCTCATTTATTTTAGTAGCTTATACAAGTGTGAAGAAAGGTAGAGAAGGAGAACAACTAAAACAAAAAAGCAAACACTTTTTGAAATGTCTTTTAGAAAAGCTGTGCTTTTTGATTTGGAAAGTGCAATAGCAGTCTAGTTTCTGGATTGCTGCCTTCAGAGGATGAATTTTCCTGCCCTGAATGTAGAATATTAGATTTTTTTCAGAGCAGACTCAATTTCTGGAATATGAGCCACAATCTGAGAACTCTGTATGCAGCAAGGAGGCAGGCTTGAGTTACTTGTCATTGTAAGCTTCTCCAGTTTTTTAATAAAGATATTGCCATCTCCACCTCCCTGCTGGAGGTCATGGAAAAACCCTCATTTATGCCATCAAGAGTTGGATCAGGTCCATTAGGCAGGGAAAATTAAAGAGAACAGCAACAAGCCCTGAAGAGGCCTTAGCCTAATAAATACTGAGATGCAAGGGCTGAAGATCCAGTCTAATCTTTCTCACTCTCTACCAACAGAATTGATTTGTTACTCACTGACTCATGACTTAAACTGAAGTGATATAAAATGCTCAGGAGAGTTGCACTGATGTAACTAAATCAGTTTGTAAATCACTATAGTTAATTCAGTATAATTTCCGCCTGGTAGGCAAGGTCTAAGGGCCTACCTTGAAAATATTAAAATACATGGTTACATATGCAGTAAATAGTAAACACCTGAAGGATGAAGGCCTAAACAAGATAACCAAGGCAAAGATGGGGAGGTAAAGGAGTCAAAAAAAGTCAGATGGTTTGCCAGAGATTAGTCACTAAGAGGAGGATAGAATGGGTCTCTGCTGTCTGTTAATGGTGAGTTTCATTGCCTGGTTTCCCAGTAATCTCCTAAAGTTACCATTGGTGTGAGAACAGAACGAGGGGATCTTCTACACATTTGTACAATATATAGGATCTACCTAAATCAACATAACATATTCATATATATGTGTCTTTCCATTTAAACTACACTGATTTTTAATAAATTGAAGCAGTCAAGGCATATTTATTTTAGATAATTCAAAAAAAAAAAGTTCAAAGCCACCAGAAAATACATTTGAGATCTAAAATGCTTTAAAATCTCTCTAAATAAGAAAACGTTTAGAAATAAATTATAACCTGAGCCACTTCCTTTTCTAAAGAATTCACCTTCAAGAAATTCCTAATCTCTTCTAACCTTATTTCACTCATCCATTTATGACCCTGGAAGGCAACTCCTCTAACTAAAATGTCCCTTTCTCTGAGATTCAGATTAATTTTTCCACATAAGCTAAGACAGCACTGTGCCTTGGAGCACTGCTGTCACTCTGGAGAAGATAGGAGTCCAGGGCCCTCAAAGCTGATTTTCAATGGGGAAGGATGCTGGATTTGAGCATACACACTTCTCCTGGGAAGAGGGTGGGTGCTACCTGTGTGCAGTCAGTCTCTTCCTCCAGAAATCTGAGCGGAAGCGCAGACACGAGGGTCTGAAGAAGCTATACTCCCTTGCAGCTGGCTACTGCTGCCTGCTACTTTCCTCTATTGCAGCAGCTTTCAAAGAGCTACTGTGAGCCCAACCCTAACAAGAACCATTTCTCGGAAGACTGAAAATGTGTGGATTCCAAGAAAAAGTGGGAGAATTACGTGTAACAGCACCACCTAGTGATTTCTGTCGTAATGTACGTCCCAAAGAAAGATTCCCAAAGGGGCAGGACACGCTTTAGCACTCGGGTTTTGTTACCTGCAAGACGCATCTGCAACCGGGAGCTCGCAGAGCGCACCCACAGCTCGCCTCTCCGACCCGGACAGCTCTTCTGGCCTCCTTGGTGAGAGTCTCAACAGTTTCCAGCAATGGGTGTGCTGCTTGCTGTGCTGCCTACTCCTCTGACCCACATCCTGAACACAGAAGGGCTTCCATGCACCCAAAGGGAAGAGCAGGAACTAATCCCCTGTACGCAGGAGCCTCTCTGCCCTACACACTGTCCCACTGGCCTGCCTGCAGGCTAATCCTCCCTTCTGGTGAGGAGAAGGGAAGCCACCATTCCTCATTAGAAGCACTGCCCCGTGGCAAAGGTATCTGGCCACAGGGCAAATTAATCAATATTTATTCTCCAGCAAATAAATCAATAGGTGCACATCTTCAGTTCAATTCAATTCTTTGAGATTGATGGGATGGGGGAAATGCAGCTTAATAAGGAACAGCAGATGTTTTCTGACTGACACATCTTTCTCCTACCCGAACTCAAACATTTCTCAAACTCAATATGCCATTATGGTTTGCTTGTTTCTAAGTAACTTGCAAATTAACAAAAGATCTGGGATGGAAAATAAATTTTGCCCAAACCTTCCGGCACAAATGCCAAAGTCTCAAAGTGCTGCCTTGGCAGCTGTGGTCTCATTCAACTCTTGCACAGAAGGGTCAACTGTGTGAAAAGTTATTAAAAGAATGTACTGTGCGTACACAGCAAATGGGCTTGTTACGGTCAGCCAAAAACTTTCAGCCTGTGCAGATCAATCTCTTCAAGTAATCTGTCGAAAGCACCATCTAGTGTAATATCTCTGTATAACACAGTGTCCCAAGACAGTGACAGCAGGACATCCTGAGTCCCTGGTGTTGTTGTTAGCTGGTTGCATCACTGCAGCTTCTGAGCACCTTGTCAGGCATAAATCGGTTCTCTGATGAGTGGGTCATTCTCTCTGACACCCTCTGCCCAAACAGGAGGTTAGGTGCCTCCAAAGGTGCTGATTTTTATAGGGTTTGGCCAGGCTTATGTCAGGGATGGAGTGTAATTTAAATTTACAGCATTCTTTTTGAAACAGAGGAAACAGGCTGAAGATGGGCTGCTGGTACTCAAGAGTGGAGAATGGTGATACTCTGTAACATCTTTAGAAGAAAAAATGTCAATCTTTTTTTTCTGCAGTCTCCAAATAGCATGAGAAAGCTCTTCCCTCTGCATGGACAAGCTTTCAGCTTGTATTACAGAGGCAAGTCCATCAGCTGTGGGCTAACATTGAGCAGGCATGACTGTGCTGCTTTCAAACGTGAGCTCTTTACTCTGCAAAGGGATGTACCGCATACCGTGGACTTTCTGACCTGGGTCTCCATTGCGAAGTGTGGATCCATCCACAGGACAGTACTAGAACAAGTCCTGCCTCCTGTGCAGGTGAGGGGTGGTAGGGGGCTCTCTGGTAGCCTCAGCCCTTATCTTGGAGAACTGAAATACTGACCTTCTCAAAAGTAAAGACTGAGAGGAGAGGGAAACATTGAATTTATTTACTTTCTGAACACTGGTGGAGCAAAGCAAACAAAACAGAGGAGCTGAAGGGAGATAAAAGGGCCACAGACAACAGAAGAGGTGAAGGGGAGTTAAGTATCTATAAAAGCTTTACAGGCATCACTGAAATATGGCTAGATTGTGCACCTCAGCAGCTGCAGCATAAAAGAGGGTGTACACACACATGTGCATACAACCTAGGCAATATGTTTCTACATCGCAGACTTTTTAAAATCACTTTTTAATGGCTGCTGCAGTTATAGAAATTTATCAGGCTGCATGGCACTTTCTAAGCAAGTTTACCAACATAGAATTTACCTTTGTCCCATAAGTTTGAGGATGGCAGTGTCTAGAAAATGCATACAGAGGTGCCTTTTCAGCAAAGCTTAGCAAAGTCTATCAGTAGCTCAAGCCTAAATCTTCCCTGTGCTGTTCCCTAGTAAGTCTAGTAAAATACTCATTGACACTTTACAGGAGTAAATCTCAGCAGGGTATGGGCATGAGATTGCCCAGGGCCATAATCAGCTCTGCTCTCTTCAGTCCTGCCACCACTCTTTGCAAACCCAGACATAAGCAAGGAAAGGTTGTGTGCAGTGTCAGGTCCAACTCCTGCCAGACAGGCATCTGCTGGATCCTCTGGGGGGGTCAGCAGGTGTGGGACTATACTATGGCAGCATGCAGTGCAGAAGGGCAATGCAACTTCATAGCTTGATAGCACCAGCAGGCAGCTTAGCATTGCTGAAATATAGCAGCATTGCCTGCAGTGCTTAAAATGGATGAGAAAAAATGAGCTGGAACAAAGTAAAATCACCTGTAAGTGGGCCAGAATATAAATCTGAAATACCTCTCAATTTTGGTGAGAGTCTGATTTGGATCTAGACTTGCCTCTACATGTTTTCATTTCTTTATAATCTGAATTCAAAACTTCAGACACAATCAAGAATGCTTGGTGTTTGCAAAACTTTCCTTAGTCTTCAGGAACCTCGGACTTGAACCTGAATGTGAATTCAACACCAACCCATGAACTCAGTACTTGAGCTCTTGTTTAATTCTAAATTCAGTCTCAATGCAAATCTCACTTCTTTGCCAACAGTCTTCATAGTCTAAGGAAAGTCATACTTATTAAGAATCTACAAATGGAGTAATAATGAGATATAGAGAAGGTATACTGGAATGCCTGGCATTTTTCTTCAACAGACTGAAGCAGATTAATTGCTCACATTCTTCGTAGTGAGCAAAGGAGAAAGAAAATTATCATAATTCTCTGAGACTTCACCTGACCGATTACTCTTGTCTTATGTTATTGATTTCCACACTTTGACTACCTCCTTTAAGGAGCAATAGTTCTGCTGTACTCTAATTTCTTACAGATTCTCTACCTGTCATACATCTGACTAACTCCCTCCTCTTCTACTATATAGCAAAGTTTAGAGAACTCTGTCCTAAGCCTCTTTGTGAAGGTCATATCTTCAGCACTGTGTCATGCAGGCAATGAGATATTTGCCTCAAACTGCCAATGCTGGGGGTGCTATTGCCTCCCAGAGACATGATCCCCTTCATGCAACATAATCCTGCTGTTGCCACTCTTGTTCTGCATAAACAGTTCCTATCCCTCTGGGCTCACTCTCACACATGCCTCTGAAAGAGTGAAATAAAATGAATATTTATAGTGCTTTAGTAGCACATTAGAGTCAGATTACCTGTTAGACGATAGGTACTCTCCATATTCTAACTGTCACAGATGCAAGTTCTTCATATGGATGAGTTTAGGGACTTGCTGTTTAATGAACTCTTCATCCCCCAGAGAGTATCTGATACACATATACCATGTCCCTGAGTGATGGATTTTGCATCTTGATTTCTGAGAAGTGTGACAGATCTCTCAAACAACAAGTACCTATGGGCAGGCAGCTCCCTATGGAATATGCAATTGTGGATGTTCCATCAAAAAAAACATGAAATAAATGATGCTCACAGTAACTGTTCCCATTCTGCTTGCTTGCAGAAGCAGCACAAAAATTGTTAGTCATCTTTTGTTTTCCTGAATGCTCTTCCAAGCTGGAACCCTGCAGATAGCCAACTCTTCTCTCTCCCCATTTCCTGGAACTTGAGTATCATCCCATTAAGTAAGTAGGGTTACAACTTCTGCCTTCCTGAAAAAAATTTTTACATATCTCCCACACCTCATGAGAGAGCTATGTTTCTAGAGAGGGGAAGTGAGAGAAGAGCACAGGAACAGTTCTGAGCTAATTTTCAGATCCCTGATTTTCTACTGTATGGGCTTCAGATGTCACTGCAAGCTCTTCTAAGAAATGTCTGGAAATGCCCAAATGTAGAAAGACTAATTTCAGAAAGGACTCCCCTGTCTCCTGTTTTCATAGAATTTGGCTCAATTCTCCTTGCCACTCTGACAACGTTGAACTGTGGCATCACTTGATGTTTCTTGGTGGTCATAAAAGCACTGGTAGCCTTGCTTAATATTATGATTGATTTTGCAAGTGTGAAGAAAACAAACAAATCACCTTTGCAAATCTTTTCAACCAGAACTTAGTTCAGCTCTTCATAATCATAAATGTAAGAAGATAATAAAATTTGTTTCTCTTAATTTTTAAAAATTTCAGTAGTTTCTTCTATTTCACCTTTACATGCCATTTTAACTGTGGATTAATTTGCACATGGTGATATCATTTTCAAAGCAATTACCCTAGTTGGAAGAAAACCAGCACAGAAGTTACTCATAAAAACTAATGAAGGATTTCATTCTGGAAAGCATCATCCCACAGTCTCTCCAATCATTTTCACATCTACTCCAGACTTTTTCCAAAGCAGAGATTAACATAAACCCTATAGCCCTGCATTTGCCATGTCAACAAAACTGAAAAAAAAAAAAAAAAAAAAAAACAAAAAAAACAAAACCACACAGGTCGCCATCACTTTCTTCACCTTTTAAATCTCTCCTCTCTACTCAAAAGTGTGACAAGTTTTTCCCTGAAGCATGTAACCTGTGACTTCGTGCCAATGCACTCCTGTAGCTGCTGCCAAAACTGCCTTTGATTTCAATAGGAGATCTGTCGGTCTGAGGAATCCATGATGAGACATGCAGTGTCATGCGCAATAAAATACAGATATTAAAGGAATTGAGCTGATGCAGACAGAGTGCTTCTGTCTGCAGCATTTATTATTCTCTGTTGTTACAAGGAACTGAGGATTCTTAACATATGAAGGGAATTCCAAGGGAATCAGAGATTAAAAAGTGATAAAATCCACTTCTTGGGTTTTATACATTTGCTTTCATTCTGTGCAATGTTTTCTTCTCTTTTTATTCAAGTTGTGAACTGCAAAGGAGAAGAATCAAAATTAAAACTGGAAAAAAAAGGTAACTGGCAGGAAATCAAAGAAAGGAATGGAGAATTCTTGTTTTAAGTTATAAAATATGTAGTTCCAGAACCACAAAATAAATCCTGAAACAAGCTGCAACCTGTTTCCTAAATCTACTAACTTACAAACTGAGAAAGTCCTTTTAAAGCATGAAAAGACTAAATACGCCGTTTCCTCTAGCTCACTGCTGTTGCAAGTCTGTTCTGTGCCTCAGCTCGGGTGCAGGTCTGGGAGCTGTTTCCTTTTGGGCATGAAGTGGTTCCTTCATACCTTTAGTGCTGAAAAGCCCATGTACATGAAGAAAATTGTACGTGTGTACATAGAGAGGACAGGCAGATATAGCTACGTGCTGCCATTCCCAGTCTGTGTGGGCAGAACAAAGCCAGCTATGGGTTTGCTACTCCTCAGATAGACATTACATCCCAAGCAGAGTATACAAAAGTCTCGTATTACCTTGGAGAGGAAAGAGTTGCTGATGATTTTCAGACAGAAAACTTTCTGAAATCATGTATGACTTATTTCTGAGTCTCAAGTTTAGCATACTGCCCATCTTCCAGAAACAGCACATGGACAATATTCCTTGAATTCCTGAGCTCTGAGTATACTCTTTCATCCTCTCAATGTCACTGGTGGCAAACTTGGATCCCAGTTTGCATGGAAGCAAGGGGGCAGTTGTTCCATAGAAGGCCCTTTCCTGCCAATGTGCCACTTCCCATCTGTGTGTTAAAAACAGCTCAATTAGCACCGATAAAGAAATTGAGATTATAATAAAAATAAAGCCTATGGAGACTGGAATGTTTTTGCTGTCCAGGGCTATGACTGGGCCATACTGTGAGTATCTCTCTTCTCAGTTCCTCATAGCCCTTGGCGTACTGCTGCTCTGAACATATCCCCTGTACTCCTGGGATGACTCAGTCCCTACAGCTTGCCCAGGCTATGCATCTGGAAGAAGCAGAAGGAAATACAACTGTGCATCAAGGAGGAATTTGCTGACTGCAGAGATGAACTGAATCTTATAGAGACTGGAATAAAACTGGGGCTGAACTAGTCTGATGCATGAAAATGTTTTTCCCTTGGCATTCCAGGCATCTCCCGCTTTCTTTTGTCAGATCTTCCTCTACAGCAGGCATGACAAGCCCCTAAAAAAAGTGGGTAGAAAGAGGGAAACTCACTGCCTAGCATCCCCTGAAAAGATCATGAGGCAGCTGGGAGTGAAGAGCCTGGTGTCCACTTTGAGCTTCCAGAAACTCACTCTTTCTGGGGTGTGAGTTCAGTCTAGAGGTTTTGGTGTGAATCAGAGACCTCCAAACTTATGGGGTGCTCACAATTTTATTGCTGTATTTTCATTATATCTTCAGGGACCAGTTCTGCAGTTCTTACTATTTTAAGACTCCATGGTCTTCAGACTACCTTCCATCACCTGTAATCCACAGTACAGGCAATGTAAACTGACAGCTCTTGATGAACCATCATTATATCTTGGCTGGATACCCAGCCTAGTGAATCATGAAGCTGCCAAATCTTTTTATTATGAACAATCTCTCAAACTTCAGTGGGAATAATGAAGAAGACAGAGCTAAAATCCATGCTTGGAAATGAGTAAATGCCTCAAGCTCCACATTTGCCTTAAGCAAATCTTGTGAAATACAGGAGCCATTTGGAAGTGCAGACTAAAAGAAAACCTTGCAAGTTTCTTCCTATTTTCTCTGAGGATGGGGAAAGCTGAAGTGGGATCTCTCCTGATTCATGGCAACTACCCCACAATGCAGGCATTAGGAAGGTTCTTGATGTTTCAAGCTGGACAATAAACAACACTAATGCTATGCTGCCATAATTAGAAAGGATAAAGTATCTTTATTTTCTGCTATCCCAGTGATTCAGATAGCCTGGGTCTAGGACTTTGGTTCCATGATGCATAAGATGTCAATACTTCTGGTCTCGGAGGCAGAATTAGTACTTCTGTCTGGCACTGCATCTTGATCTAATGGACCCTGGTGGATGGTACTGGCTTGCACAAGTCAATCATAAGCCAGATAATCCACCTGTAGATAAAGAGGAGTTGACTATAGCTCTGTAGTCTGCTGGATTACAAATACTTAATTTTTGTGTGCAGGGCACTGTACTGAAGGGCTGAATCTTCACTGGACTACTGCTGTTCTGTCTAATGGAAGAATGATCTTTGTCCACCACTTTGTTCTCGTGCTTTCAAGGCCTAAGACCTAAAAAACAGGGATCCTGTAGGATATAGGGGACATGTTTTAACTCTTCAGACACATTTGAGGATTACCAGAGTGTAAACATTGTGAATTAACATAACTGCAGCTTTGTAGTACATGCAGTACACTGTATGGATATGTGTCAGTTCAGAGCACACAGTGTTTCATATTCCAGATCTGAACTGTGCAGATGGTCACCTCAGAAACTTGGTCTGGTTTCTGCTCCCACTGCTCTGGCATTGTTCACTATTCAGCAATAGACGTAATGCCCCAAAATGTCACAGGAGTTTCAAATGTTACAGGGGACAACCAGGAAGGGAGAGAAAGCAGATGTAAAAATGTCTCTACTTTTCTCACACACAAAAAAGCATACAACAAACATGCATTTTAAAGGAACAGTGCAATTCCATGGGAGCAAGAACAGAGAAGGCAACTATTCATCTGTCAACATAGTGGGAGAAAGTTAATTGTCACACAGCTGTGTGTATCCACTTTCAACAAAATCCTTGTTTGATTCATGTAAATAGGGGCTAACACATTTTTTCTCACACAGATTTGGGCATTTGTTCCTTCACCCAGGCATCCAAGTGCACAAAACGACCATTCCCTTCATGTAGCCACAGAAAACGGAGAAACCAAACCAAACAAACAGTGAACCAACACAACCCAAACACAGCCAGATGAACCAAAATGTGTAACTTGTGAAAACAGTCACAAATAATTTTTCCTCTCTCCATATACAGTCCACATTCATGCCTCCCTTTCACAAATTAAAAGAAATTACATTATTTGATTGGTGTTCAAGATATACAAGGTGTGTTCTTGTTTAACAGTCCTGCTATTTATTTTTGGTAGCTCTCAATTTAAGAAAATGTTATATCTGTTCAAATGTTTCTTTCTGACAGGAAACTAATATATTGATATGTAAGCATATACATATATATGTACACATATATATACACACATACATGCATTCACAACTCCACATATGGCTATACATACAGCTATATAATCTTTTGTGATTTTGCATGTTCATCATCTGTATTTGAAGAGAAACATCTTAAAACTAAGACATGGTCAATACCAGAGATTTCTTCAACAGTACTAAGTAACATTAACTTACATTAATCTTGTTTACATCAATGCTAAACTTATTGCATAATGTCAGCTCCAATAACAGCAAGTAACTGAGCTGAAGAACACCATGTAATGTGAAGTTGTGGGGAACATTATTAACAATATTAAAAACTTATTTAAATTAAAATAGGTCTGATGTAAAGTAATTTGTTTTCCAACAAAATACTTTGTTCTTTGACCTGGTGTTTATTATAGCACTTGCAAATAACATGTGACTGTACTGTAGGAAAATAACTGATTCACAGTATTACATACATGGAAACATCCTTATAGAACATATTAGGATCTAGTCAAGTAATTTCTTCTGCAAAATATTCCATACAAGCTATAACTCTTTATACAGAATTTATTTTGTTATCTGGTTATATTATGTTCAGATAATAGGAGCTAAAGCAATATTTTGACTTTAATTTTTCTATGGCTATAAAGTTATATTCTTCTAGAAGATTATATCTCTATAGAGTTCTATGAGGCAGCTCTACTTTGCTTTGAAATAGTGGAAGATGCTTAAATAACAAATAAATTTACTTTTTCAAAGAGCAGCTTATGCTTTGGTGTAGTTTCACACGTTAAAAGAAATAAATCTTAAGTTTAATCTCCCAGTCTTCCTATCACCTAAATAAATCCATCTCTCTAATACCAATTATGTTTAATAAATGGTAACAAGAGCTGTCAAGCACTAAATTTGGCATTTGTAAAAGCTAAAAATAACGGATAGCTACTGGGAAATAGTTTACTATTAAATTTCGAATTACATGCATGAGTGCAATTGCTTTTTATTTAAGAGCAACTATATTAAAAATATAAAACTATTTTAAAATTGGTCTTCCATTAAGTTTTTACTGACATTTCTTCCCACTAGTACCTGTCTGATCACAGAACAAAGACATTAAAAATGCTTCAAACATCTGTAGCGGACTGAATTCCTACAGAAACCTTTTCATGGAAGGATTTGCAAATGTAAAGATCAATGTGACATTTTAAAGTGACAACAATAGCAGCTTCTAACTTACTCAACCAGTAAGAAATTTCCGTTAATGAACACGGACATCCTTGTATTAAATACAAATAGAGAATAACAAAGTGAGATAATCCAAAGAAAGTTCATCAATTTCTTAAAAGCAATTAGACCCTAAGTAAGTACCTAAAACTGCCACGATGCTCTGATCACTTGGCGAAGTTGGAAGGATGAGGAGAGCTGTAACCAATAAAAAGGGCAACTGATGCTCGAGAGGTCTCGGCGAGAGGAGAGGTAGCTGGGAGGGAGTAAAAGGGCTTCTACTTTCGGGGTTGCCAAGGGG
>NW_010140971.1:0-3369 GCF_000699245.1 Pterocles gutturalis
CCCGGCTGCGTGGGCTGGGGGCAGTGGAGCACCTATATTTCCTCTGGGCTGCTGCGTGGGGGGAGTAGCGTGGGGAAGCTTCTGCTCAGCTGAAGGGGCCAGGGAAGATAACCCGGCATCCCGTCTAAATAGCCAGGGCTGCGCATCGGTCCGGGGGAGCAGGCTCCGGCAGGGAGAGAAAATGCAATAAGAATTGTCACAGGCACCCCAGCATCCCCCCACCCCGCCTGGGCAGGGGCTGTGTGCCTGTGGCCTTTGGGGACTCACTCTGCAGAGCAAGGCTCGACAAGAGCTGCGCCCTGCTAGCAAAAGCCAAACCCAGTGCAGCTCCTGGGCCAGGGAGCAAACACTGGTGAGCCCCAGGGCTGCAGTTAAGGGACCTCCCACTCCAAAGGGACGCTGTCACATTCAGAAGTACTTTCAACTGTTCTTTTAAAGCGTTGCGTGTAATATCTCGCTACTGCAACTGAGAATTACAGAGTACGTCTATGCATATTTCCTTTGGTTAGGAAAAGGAGACTAGCCAGCTGCTAATTAATCTCACTTGGAACCCCTTATGCAGCAGTGGCAGAGGGTAGGGGAAACTGCAGGCATCCTAAGAGAAAAAAACAACTATCCACTGTTTTGTCCTGGAAGCTATTCTAGAAACATGACGTATTTGCGAACCCTATATATACACTGGCACACGTACCCTAAGTACAGATAAGATTTGACCTTATGTCTTCTCTCAAAGTGTGGTCTGTGTTTTTATATGGACCATTGAGTGCTTGGGGCTCTTGAAGCCTTGCCGTTTCCCTCTTTATACTATTTATAAAGACTGCTTTTTCATAAGGCTTTTAAATAAATGTAGCGTAGAAGAGACACCGTGAATTTCACCTTGCTGTGATGGAAGCAGGCTGGAGATGTAGTTTGTACACAGCAGGGAATGCGATCTTTCTGACAGGGGAGAAACTTTTTCTAGAGGTGAAATACTCTGTACTGCAGGGACTGGTCCTGTGCCCATTCATCCTAACGCACGGTTTGTACCACAAACCCAGGCCGGGGCAGCCTTGGCCCTCTTGGTCACCATGTGGGAATTTGAATAAGAAAACACTACTTACCAACCTCCTAAGTGATGTACCAACCTGCTCTAGAAATTGCTCCACAACTGGCTTTAGTTTTTCTTTGTGTATTTATAAAAGCAGACTTGTTTTTCCTGTACAGTGGCTTGTATGTGTGAATTTTTAAATGATTCTGATTCAGCATTACTTTTTTTTTTGGCCTGCGAAAGAATGAATGTAAAATAAAGTCAGCGTTATGCATGTGGAGATTAATTATTTTGCAAGGAAAAATTGGTGGAAATTATTTCAGCTGATTTCCATTTATTCTTAGGATACTTTAAAGTGTCTGATATTTCTGCAGCTGGTTTACCTGTTTTTCCTGGAATTCCCCTGCAGTTTAAGGTTAGTTAATGTGCAACAATTCTCTATCGAATGCAGTCATTAACTAGAACGCAATGCTTCCCTGTGTTACAGCCTGCTTCTAACTCTCCAATACTAACGAAGACCATCATCCTTTTTCAGAAGTCCACAAAGAAGATAGCACAGTACATACAAACAGCTGAACTGGAAAAACAAACCTGCGACAGAGAGCATTTTTTTATCTCATCTGCTCTATCCTCCTCTTAGGTCTTTCTGCTTCATTTTAAATTTTTTTTCTCCATGTGTAAAACCTAGTCGAGACTTTTAATGGGACAGAACTTTTAATACATCTTTCCACAGAGGACAGCGTGGTCCCTTACACTGCCAAGTGCTGTTAACAATTGTGGCAAAATCTTTTTTCTTTTTCCTTTTTTTTTTTTTTTTTAATACAGGTGTTATCATCAAAGTATTAAAGCTGGGAAAAATAGGAAAGAAAACCTGAGATGCATTGAAGAAAAGCCTCTTTGTGTAACTTCTTGCTTAGTTATTGAAACTTACTTTGTATGTTCTGGGTACCTGTAAGCAGAAGGTTTAAATCTGTAATGCCATTCCTTCTCTCTGCAGTCTGGTTATTGTGTTCTCATGACAGCAAGGTTACTGTTATTGCTGAATTATAGAATAAATACAGGTTATCTCACCACTGACCAGTCATTACTTTCTTTCACAACGGTCTTGATCCTAGTGTGACCGAGAGCACAAGTTTCTTCTGCCTAACAGTCCAAATGGCCTTTCTTTGAAAAGCAACACTTAACGCTGGGTTCTCAGCCCAAATCTTCCACCAGCGCCCTGCAGAGAAATTCAGGCACATGTGGTATCACCGCTTTTGAAGCTGGCTGTTACTGTAAGGTAAAGGCACAGGTTTAAGACCGCTCATGGTATTACATGGTGTAAGGTTTTCTTGTCGCTGTACGCTAGTCGTCAGCAGTTTCCTTAATTCAGTTCATTTACAATTTCTGTGGTGTTTATCTTGTTTTGCTTTTGAGTGGGGTTTTAATCTTGTAGCATGGCTGCAGACAATACTCTGGAGAGTGCAAGTGGAGCCTTGGATTGTGCACCTGGGTAGCTGAGATCCCAATTTTGCTCACTACACTGTGGTTTTCCAAGGCCGTGGCACTATGTCCAGGAGCACAGCAGGCTGAGAGCACTGGATCCCTGACCACCTCCCAGTACCACAGCCCACTGGTGCTGACTGAGGAGGGTGCAGCACCTGTGGGGTTGCTTTTCATTGTGACATCCCCCTGGCAGCAAGCTGTGGTCTCCTGAGGGCCAGGAGCACATGGGATCCAGTGGTGAAGCTGCAACCTGCCAACAGATGCAGCAGGGGAGGCGAAAGCTTACTTGTGCCGCTAAGGTGGACGGTGGGGTGGCGAGAGTGGTGGCTCTGGAGCTGGCCTCGCCCTGTGCCTTCTCCATCCACACAGACTGGTCCGTGCCTGGCTTTAGAAGCCTCCTTCACATTTGATTCAAAACCAGGCATGTTGCTTCAGCTACCGCTGACCGCCTTTCCCAAGCAAGAGCAACCACTCCAAAAGCCAGTGGCAGTTCCAGGAGACGGGAAGCAGGGCGTTTTAGGATGGAAAAGGCAGGTACCACCGCGGCTTTGCGCAGCAGGACCCAGCACTGGGCCAGCAGAGGCTGGGAGCGGCTGGGTGAGGGCTTTGCCCCTGCTCCCTGCGGTGCTGGGCCGTGGCGTTAGCAGTGAGGTCCATCCTGCCTGGCTCGCCTGTGCGGTGTGGGCCGTACCGGGGGTCTCTGTGGCCTGTCGGAGAAAGCCAGTACAGCTCTGTACCGACAGCAGGACCCGAGGGTAGGCCCAGACTAGGATAACATCTTAAAAAAACAATAATCAAAATAGGTTAAAAAAAAAAAAAAAAAAAAAAAAGAAAGGAGGGGGGGACTCCCCCCACCC
>NW_010140972.1:0-18018 GCF_000699245.1 Pterocles gutturalis
ATCTCCCTCAGCACCCGTGGGTGCAGCCCTGTTTGAAACCATACATCATTTTTATCCTTGGGTAATTACCAGAGTTTAACAATTTTCATTCATGTTTGCTAAACTTTAAAGAGTACAGTCCGAAAAAGGGGTATCTGCAGGGGGGGAGACGGGGGGGAGGGAAGCAGGCGGGCACACAAATCCCTCTATTTATGAATGGGATTTGTTCAGGCACTCCCTGCACACAATCCAAGTGAGTATAAGGATCAGAAACTACTGAGCAAAACTCTTTCTTGGGAAGTCAAAACCCTGTTATTTCTGAGAGGTCTGACAGCCCTAGCCTTGAATTTATGCTTCATTATAATTAGAGCTGCTTGCACTCTATTAAGAAAATACTTTGTAATTTGTATACACTTGTCTTTAGACAATTATGGTTATTTCACACACTCACATACCTTTTTCCTTGTTTCCTAGGAGATTATTAAAACACACAGCTGAGCACTAATAATAATGTAGTATGTATTCTGGACACTGAAATGCACGTGCCAGACCCACCAAGGGAAATAAATCACATTTTAGCATTTGGTCTTGAGCAGCCTACAGGTCTGTCACTGCAGGCATATCTACAGACACCACAGCGCTCTGGTTAGAGCCCCCTCGGCAGAGAACCTCCAGCTGACAGACTCAGAAATGCAGCTGACACTCTGCATGTGCTAACTGTACACAGGAATGGGAAAACGAAGCTATTGTGCTCTGCGCAGAGGCAGTTACGGGGCATTCACAGGCAGCTGACCTAAGGGGCTCGTAAACCAGCCCTGAACCTGCCTCTGTGCCAGGGAATCAACACCAGCCCCCTGCACAAACTCATGACTGCTCCACAGTGTTTTCACAGGAGCCCCTTGGCTGCTGACAATTGCTGGGAAACCTTTCAGGCAACATATCTTAATTTGAATCTCATATTAAAAAGTATTTGTAAGAATAATGTTGTGTTTTCTCCAGGCACACACATTTCAGTGCAGCAACATGGAAATTTTGTTCATCTTGTTCATAAGAAAGCCATGTTACCTTCATGGAGGAGGTGAACTGAGTTTTCACCAGATTCATCTGGGCTCCAGCTAGGACTGGTAACCTTCCTGCTTGGGAACTCCTCACCGGGAGTATCTGGATAAAGGGAAAAGGGAATTTGTGCTTGGAAACTCTTCTGAACTCTCTCTGAACTAACCCTGAACCCCATTCTGAACTAACTTGGGATTATTTCAACTATCCATATCTGATTTGCTTCAAATTTTCAGAACATCTGAGTTTTCATATGAACTCAGCTTTAAAAGTAGAGGACTGTATCCATTTCCTCTTTATTTATTATCTAAGCTCTAATATTTTTTATCTCCTCACGGCTTACAAACACTGTATATGACATGAGCTGTATAGGGCACTTGCTATTTTCTGTCTGTATTCAGTACACCAGTCATTGGCTATCATTAATCTGTCTTTATCTTCTACCATACATAACTACAACATTGGAGTAAGTCAATGAGAGGTCAGTGAGAGACCTTTAAATCAGCAGATCCTTTGAGAAAGCATAGGTTTAAAGTAATATGAAAATATTACTAAAAATTTTAAATTCCTGAAGGAAAAAATTATAATAAAAATAACTCATGTGAAAGCAAAATATTAATTAAACATTCATATTAATTACTCAGGTAAGTACCCTAATTCCCTTGAATCAGGAGAATTAGGTGAATATTTAGTTTTATTCTGCAGTGCACTTCTTCATGCTACAGCTTGAGTCTGTGGTGGAGACACAGAACATCTCACACAAAGGACTTCAAAAATCTCCCCAAAATGGCCCAGGAAGGTAACGCTGCTCATCTGCGGTTGAAGACTATGAGCAAAGGGTAGTGAGTAAGATTTCTAGCACAAGTTAACAAAACATTTCACTTTGTTGTACAGAAATCACCAGATTACAAATGATGTATCCAAAGCTAATACATACCCATGAATATAGAATAAAAATATATTTGTTCACACTTTGCTAAGTTATATACCTGTGTAAATTAAATGGTGGGCACTTTATCATATCTCAGCATGATAGAGAGATTTACCAGCATAAAAACCTGTTAAAGATGCCTGTTTCTAAGACTTCATCTCCAAAGTGCTACAGCATTTTACTAGAAAGAATCTTAATAAAGACTGAAAGTAAACGCAGAATTATAAGACAGATGGAGAAACTGTGCAGAGGAACAGGCAGCCAGCAATGGGTAAGAACCTATTCAGGAGGGTGGAGAGCTGATTTTAAAAGAGTTTATTCTATTTGCTTTGTGGGGATTTTTTTTGTTGTTGTTGTTTTTTCTTATGTATTTGAAAACAGTTTTGTGCTATCAAATGTGCAACTGGCAATTACACTCCCAGCACCTACCAGAAATATCTGGAATGGTTATTGTTGTTGATATTATTCACAAAACAGTAGGGCTTGGAGTCAGCCAGGGACCCCCACTGTGCAAGGGACTGTGCAGACGTGGAATAAAAAGATAGTTCTGCCTTAAAGTGCGGCCCTATTTCATTGTGTTGAGAGTGAATCTGTGTTCATACAATATCCCTCCCACCCTGTAATGCTGGGTTGGGAAATCTAAATCTGTGCTGATTTTTCCATAACAAGTAAGGAGAAGAGACTGGAAACTTTGCTGCAACAGTGAGAGCCTTTGCCCTTGCCCTGCTCTATATGTGTCAGCACAGGATCCTCTGGCTTCTGAATTGTTCTGAGGGTCATATTTTAGATTCCCCCAATTTAGTACTTGCTAAAAGTGGATGTGCATGAATAACTAGTGGGCAGAGAGTTACGCAGAGCCAAAATTGCAAGGCAGTTGCCCCTCAATCTATTGATTGCAGCCAGGCTGGAGGGGAATTCCTGCGGGCTCAGCTGCTTCCTCTGACGTGCTCTGAAAAAGACACTGTCTTTACCTAGAGATGGGCAAGTGTTTTTACTGGATTTTATGTGAGAGGAAAACATATATTCAGGGACAATGAACCTTTCTACAAACTTACATTAATTTTGTTAAATTTGAGAGAGGAAATAGGAAAGGGAAGAGAAGGAAGGAGTGAGCATTTTTTAACACAGAAAATGCTCCTGTTTCTAAATTATTTTTCTACTATTTGTTTATCTTTTATTTTTGTAGAATCTAAGAAATCTTAATCTTTCTATTTCTTTCTTTCAAATTAAATGCAACACTCGAATTCTCATTAATACATTTCAGTAGGGGATAAACTATAAATTTCCCAGAAAACTATTTCATTTGACTCAAAGTGACTATGTTTTTAAATATTTTGACATTACTAAGTCAAAGCAACTATTGTTTGTCCATCTGAGTTTTCTACATGGTGCCTCTAACTAAGCTTGCTTATAATAAAATTTGATTAATTAGACTGAGTTTTTACACACCAGGCATCTTCTACCAGCTGATCTTTTAACTTTTTAAAACTACTACATTGTTCTTCAGCTGCAAAAATTTAACTTTTCTGAGAGGAAATCAAATGTAAAAAAAATGCTTTCAACTGAGAGTAAAAATTCTGAATACAAAGTTCTTCAAACCATATTAGGGCTTTCTGGCTTCAGACAAGAGAAATGTGCCATTTTCTGTACAGCTTGGCTCTTGCCTCCTTATAGAAAGCCATCACAACGTGGCAAATCACATCTTTGAAATAATGTATTTTTATCAGCTAAGTATCCAGAGGGCTCATCCTCAGTAACAATGAATTATGGATATCTCATATTTCCTAATATTCCCTGAATCTCCATATGCAGCCCCTGCAAAGCAGCTGAGCTCTGCTCTTTCTACATCTGTGCTCCTTGTATTTCCTAACCTGGCAGTGCCATACTCAATGGTGTCTGGTGTAGCCCTACCGACACTCCCAGCAGCAGCTATGGATTACCAGAGCACCCTGCCTTCCCCGAAGCCTTTCTTGGGCATCCATAACTATATCGGGGAGCTATCAGACAATGCTCTAATGCTAAATAAAGGGACAGAGCTGGGACACAGCTGACAGAGCATGTCCTAACACTTACTTGGATGATGGGTGCAGCTGCATTCCCAGATTATACTCTGGAGTAAAGAATGGCTGCCACCCCCGGCACAGTGGAGACTTGAGGCAGATAGTTTAACATCACTTGGCTCTCTTCTGCCTTATTAAAAATGTAAAAGAATCCAGCAAGCCTTCTTTTTTTTCAGGAGCCAAGTGTGACTGTGTCACACAGCGTGATTTCAGCCAATGCAGCTGACGGGCATGTGGGGTGAGAAGTGTGCTGTGGTCCTCGCTGGTCTGTCCACCGAGCAATGAGCTTCGCATCAGGTAGCTCTGTCCTGGAGAATGCACGGGGACTGCACTAAGCCTGCTGAAGGAAAAATGCTCGGAGATCAAGGAGGGGCCTTTTGCCCACTGGCTTCTTGCGTCTTCTCTTCTACACGCTCCACAAAGCAGAGAAACCAAAAGTGGCTCGTGAATACTATTGGAAGTGCCAAACTTCCAGCCATGCATGCTTTTCATATTGCTGTTAAAAAAGTAAATAATTACCACACGAGAAAAACCACAACAGCATTTGATTTTTTCCCCCTTCCTTACCTTGCTCCTATCCCTCCTCCCTCCCTTTCTTCTCCGGCTCAGCTCCCAGTCCCACAGGCGCATGTGGTCTAATTTGTCTTATGCGGCAAAAGTGCTCGAAGCTCAGCAAAGAAAGCTCAGCTTTCCCTAGCAAACATAACCCAGCAAGGTTGCAATACTTCTCATTATCATGCTTTGCACGTTGCTGTTCAGCAAGGGCCCGAAGCAGAGCCTGCACAGAGACACTGCGGGACCCGCGCCCGGAGCAGCTGGGCAGCACAGGCAGCCAAGCACATACTCTTCACACGCAGCCGCCAGCGCTGCTCCTTGGATCGGCTTCCCAGAGAGAGCTTCACAGCACACGCACCAGTGTCCGTCAGTGTGAAGAATGGCAAAAACCACACCTCAGAGCAAGGTTTGTTGGGTTTTTTTCCTGGTCTAGTTTTAGATTAGTGATCTTGGGAGCCATGAGCAATTTAGCTCCACCAGCAGGAGCAAAAGATGAGTTAATTTAGCTTGCTTCTCAAGGGCAATGTTATTTAGTATACGCATTCCTTAAAAATGTCATCTGACTATGTTAAATGAAGAAAACCCAGCGCTTGGCTATCCGGCCAAACCTCCAGCACTGCAGCATATTGGGAACTCAGATCCTACTGAGGCAAAGAGCCGCAACTGCAGTTTTGCCTTATAAGCTTCACAAACAAGAAACATTTATTTGACTAGTGACTAGGATACTTCTTTGTATTATTCTGCCTAGTGCAAGTATCTTCTGGGAAGTACAGAGCATTCAATCCCTCGAGGTCAGCATCTCTCAGCAGGTACTCAAGCAAGCGACCATAATCACCTATACTACTTATTACACTTGTTAATGGGATTTGACACCTTTGCCTTCTGGCTTCAGCTGCAGCCTGCACTTATACTCTGAAAACACTGATTAAATTACTCACATAGTAATTTTCAGGATCAGGCCAACATTTTGAAAAACACACATTGCAATTTGATCTTGTTGTATTATATAAACCCATTTGAAACCCTGGTTCAGCAAATCATTTAAGCCCTTGCTGAAGTACCATTGAGTGACTTCACAAAGAAGTGTTTTTTGCATATAATATTTGCTCTATGACATTATCATGTGGCTTTCTGAAAGGAAAGTGGTTTAGCTTCAAATGTTGTTACGATTTATTATTTGTTGAGTGCTGACAGTACACTTCAATGGAACTTGAGGAAGTGCTTAAAGTTAAGCACGTTTTCAAGTACATTGCTGATCTAGGGCCAAAATGTTAATCTGAGACCTTCTTTGTTGGAAAGTGTAGACATGATACCAAGGAAGAGTATTCTTCAATTTTCACTTAAGCAGGAAACGCCGGTTAGCCATGTGGGTCTATTTTACAAACAAAAGTCTTGACTGTCAACCATTTCCCATTTTTATATTCCAATGCAAAAGAAAAAGTGTATCAACTGTTCATACAACATGTTGAACTCAAATTTAGAAAAGTGACCAACTGGACATACACATATCTTCCCAGAGAGTAGAACGGAAATGTGCCATCTCGGGCTTGCAGCCTCCGTCCCAACCTGACGAGATGTCACTTCCTCTTGGAGGGCTCTGCATGTGTTCAGAATTTTTGTTGTGAGCAGGGCCAAGGATATTGTCAGCTCTCAGAAAATAATGCATCAAAGAATAACTGTAGAAAGTAACAGACTTTCCTCTTCACAAAGCTACTTGTTAGTACTGGGTGCATACATGGTAGAGACCATTAGCACAGGAGAGCACTGGGTAACCCCAAATTGCTCTAGGTGGCATGTGTCTTTGCTCTCTCTGTGTAAGGTGGTCCTTAATGCTCCGTGTAGCTAGCAGGACTCCTCAGCCCCTGCCAGGAGCAGTCCCTAAATTAATTAGTCTGTGATTGTATACTTGTCTCTTTTATTACATGTGAATACAGAGGCTAACACAATAGGACCTCACCCTCCACTATTGAGCCAAGAGGCTCAATAGGAACAACAACAATAATTATATGTTGCCTAAACACAATTCTGAAACATCTGTGGCTTGTCACTATTATAGTCCAGAAGCTATAGCCTAAGCAAGGCTTTTTTTTGGAGGCAATACAAGGAAACTCACTATGGCTCCTGAAAACTCTCTTGGAATGTGATAATATAAATGAGAAGGAAATATTCTATGGGGAAAGAAGTGCTTAAGGCAACAGTAATTATATTGCCAAATATAGCATATAGAATCTGCAGAGTGAGAGTTTCGTATAACAAGGGAAATGTAAAATCATACTTGGGGTGTAACTAAATTGTAATAGAATGTCTGGGGGGAGCATTATTTGAGGGACTTAATATTTAATCCCTGACTAGCAGTGGAAGCACAAGAGAGTGGCTGTTTTCAAAAACTGTATTTTCTTTATTTGTGCAGGAACAACCAGTATGTGTTTGGGTGTTGGAAAAAATCATAAATCATCATCTATTATAACCCCCACAGAAAATAACTGAAATAATGCTGCCCCTATCTCCTTCTTCCCATTTTTATGATATTTCTAGAATCAAAAGCTCTGGCTGTGGACAGCTTCTCTGGGTAAAACTAAGCAAAGACTTCTATTTGTTTGAAGGTCAGTCTTGTCTCCACTACAGTGTGCTGTAACAAGAAGGGATTTAGAAGAGTCCTCTTCTCTACCAGACAGCTGAGCAGGGCTCTTCTCTCCCTGTTGGTCTCAGCAAACAGAAACCTCCTCCACTCCATCAAGAAATCTGCATCCTTTTCATCTCCCCGGCTACTGCTCCTGCCCTTGGTACCTCCCTCCTTGCTTTTGCGTTTTCCATTAAAAATGCATTTATTCTAACTCCATCTCTCATAGTCTTTCCTTCTTGTGTATTTTTCCTTCTCCAAGCATTATCGCTCCATGAACATGATTCAGACTCACCTCGCACCTCAGCTGCAATCCCCATAGTGTTTATGGCACCCTACGAACAGTCCCTTTCCCATCCAAGGTCAAAATGGGGACAAATAGCATAAATGTGTGTTTACACAAGCAAGCCAAGGCACTGTGACAAAGTCCACTGCAGTCATGAGGGCTTCTCCAATCCTTCCAACATTTTGGATCATAAATCATGCGTAAATGTTTTCAAACACAAATAAATGCCACGTGCACTGTTACTCTACACTTGGTAGTTTTTTGTGTATTTCCCAAAAAACTTATGGAAGAAAAGGAAGATTATGACTTTGAAACCAGGGAGGGGAAACTCATCTGCACATCAAAAAAATCCAATAACCTTTTTTGGCACAAGCAGGTGCCGACTGAAACACTGGGATGGAGAGAACTTGGGCCCAGGACATATTAGTAAATGAAATTATTTTAAGTTCCTGTTTCTCTCCTCAAAGTTTTACTTTGAGAATGGTTGTGAAACTTGGACATATCAGAAGAAAATTTTCAAGTTTCGAAGAATATATATGGTGACAGAAAACATTTACTTGCCTCCTTTGATAAAACATAGGTCTTACCTGGCAGAGGAGCAGATGTGCAACAGCAACCAAACATTTTTCTGGTGGTTTGATAATTACTTTTGATCCTTTAATTCCTGCACTGTTTTAATGGGTAGCACAAAACAGGGAAGTTGCTGGAAAGCTCCTTCCATGGAAGGGCCCAGACAAGCTGGCACTTCTCCCCACACCCATCATGTACGTAAGGTATGGCTCCTTGGTGTGGAGCCTGACATTCCAGCCTCCTGGTGCAGCAGCAGCAGCACTAAGTCTCTTTTAGCTACTTTAGATCAACGGCAGTGGTTACCAAACAAGGGAGGTTCCCACTGCCAAGAGAGAGATGTTTTATGCAGATAGTCTGTAGTATGAGAGTGTGAATGGCAGGGGTAATTCAAACTCTTTTCAGGTGATGCTACAAGCTAGTCCTTTTAAGGTATTTTGTCTTTTTAAAGGTATTTTTCCGTTTTTTTGTGTAGATAATTTAAAGGAAAATTTATCCTGTTTCTTTACAATATAGAATGTGAATAAGACCATCTACAATCTGAAACCAATTTCAAATTAAGAACAGAAGTTCCTGGTTAAAGATCTATTTGGAATTCAAAATCAGATTTTAAGTACTCATTAAAGAACATAACAATAACAGAGAAACAAAGAACCTGTTTGCCAATAAATACTTGTTGAGTGGAAATGACTTTAAAAGATATTACTGCAAATGCTGCTATTTAAGAGAAATGAAAACTAAACCAGGTCTGGAACAGAAATAATTATTACAGGTTGTTTGACTGGCTAAGAAAGCTAATTCTTCTTAAGCTGTGGAGCAGAAATTAATAGTGGGGATAAATCTGTCAATCTATCAGTTTGCAGTTTGTGCCTTTAGTGGAGATTTGGCAGAAAAAGTAAATTATGTTTCAGAGGGATTTCAGTTTATGTTTTTCTTTAGGATTTTGTAATGTTTTGTGGTCTTTCAAACTCAATGAAACCAAATACATTTTTAAGCAGTCAGTTCATTACTAATGAGGGTGAAGGCCCTGACAGCAGGGCTGGATAGCCCCTGTGGCCCCCCCTGACAGTTTCTGTAGCTGGCTACAATAGAGGCTCTCTGTGCTGGATCTAAATTCTCATCTGCCTCAGGTGCTGCTATGAAAATGCAATGTGCAGACACAGCACATATATGAACGTCGTCTTCTTTCATTTGCAGCACAGCTCTCCAACATCTTGCCCATAGAAAGCAAAATTCAGGGCATTTTGTTATTTATAGCTGTGGGATTTTTATGAACACTTTTAAGCTCAGGTCCAAGGTAATCCATTCAGTCCAACTGCTTCTCAGCAGAAAGATTTTTAAAATGCTTTATTGCCACTTCTATGTGTTGTTCCAGGGTCAACGTATTTTCTTAACAAAGCAGTACTCATTGAAAGCAGTACAGCATAAATCCTTAGAGTCATAATTCCATTTTGTATATGATATTTAGTATAGAATACCTTACAGAAACCAAGGAGAGAGAAATGTATCATTTTAATCCTCCAAAACCTTCAGCTTTTTTCCTTCACTTTCCAATATTTCTTCTCCCAAATCTCTCCCAGAATAGTTTCTGGATCTCTTTTCTTCATCTTTCCTTGTCTGTGTTGCTTCTCCTACATCAGCCTTTTTTCTCTGTCTCTAACTTTTGAAACTGCTTAGGTTTTGCAATATCTCTACTGTGTCTTTCAGGCTTTCCCTATAAAAGTAAATGAGAGGGACCAGGGAGCGCTGTGTCCAGAGAAGGTATTGAGAGTGATCACCAACCCCTGGCAGCCCCTGAACTATCCCTGGGCAGCTCTTGGGTAGCTCAGGTCAAAACTCACAACTGAACAACAGGAGTGATCTTGGCAATTACCTTAAAGCTTTGAGTTTACTGGAATAGACTTAGTGTCATGCTCCTCACCATGGCTGACTGCACCATCCTAATCAGAGTTTTGTTAGAGTTTTGCCATAGTTGAGCTCAGATGACAAGGAAGAGGTGTTTTGTTTTGTTTTGTTTTCCTATGCAAAGCAAATGCAAAGCATTTCCTTTCTAGCATTCTTTTAAACCTATAATTTAACCTATGATGTTAAGGTCCAACCTAACAGCTAGCTATTTGGTACATATATGATCCAATTTCTTCTCAGCTCACAGTGACATGCAAGCTAGTCTGCAAAAGACTTCTCTTAGTTAATCTACAAAATCATTACTATTTTTTCTCTGCGTTCTAAAAATATCTTTCCAGAAATGTGATGGTTTAATTCATGCTTTATTATCCAGAAGTTTATGGGAAGTATTCTTTTTCTAAATTAACACATGCCAAATAATTTATGTTGTTTTTTCATCTCAGCAGAGACCTTCAGATTACTCATCTTTTTATTATTCTCATCATGTAAATTGACTTCCCAGTTTTATTGAATCTAGTGATAGATTCTTGGGCCTATGAAGCTTTTACAGTTCTAAACATTTTTTTCCTAAAAAATTTTAATGTTCTGAATACCATATTAAAACAACTAAGCAAGTTGAAGAAGAAAAATAATTTGTTTAACTTGGACAGTAATTAGGAGTTTATATTTTACTGATCATTAGAAAAAGATGCTTGCCTTATGCACTTATTCATTGCTGTCAGAAACATGATTGCTAACAAAATCATTCTTGAACTGAGATGTGCTTATTTGCCTATAAAAATTGATGTCTCTTGAAATTCTCAGTCTTGTGCATTTTATTTTTTGAGTTAGGAAGACGAAGGACTGAATCAGTAAATTAAAACTAAGTTGGTAACTACTGTTATGTCAGATTCTTGATGCTATTGACAATTATCTAACAGAAATTACAGATTTCATGGGCCTGCCAGACTATAGCCAGATTAACTAGATTAATGCTTTTTTAAGAACACAAATAAATGGCTGTAGCTTCCACTGGGCATCTACTAAACAGTTTCCACTTCTGTGTATAGAAGGCTGTTTCTGTGCAAACCTTGTACTTTCTGCACACAGACCTAAAACTGCACCATTTCATCATTTGAATTGATCTTACACTTTTAGATTTCCTCTGCAGAAGAAAAGGAAAGTCTTAATTCATTTGCAGATAAGATGTAATATCGGTTCTTAGTTCTGGCCCAAAATTTCAAAGGAATCTAGGTGAAACAATTTAATAATCCATTAACTTTAGTTTGCACATAAGGAAAGGGGACAGTGATATTCAATTTTTCATCATTTTCTACTTCATAATTGACTACATTTTTAGAATAAATTGTGCCTCTATGCCTAGTACCTAGCCACTGGTATTAGTTGGGGCTAATAGTAATGACAGTGGCAACAGCATTTATGTCCATGATTGTTGCTGGGCATGGAGATTGTATAATGATCGTATAATCCATGCGGAGGCAATGTCAACAAAACATTAAGTGGGACAAAGTAGAAATTAATTTGACATTCTTATTCCATTATTTCATTCCAGTGACACCAACATGCAAAATTAAATACTGTTCAGCTATTTTGATTAATTCCTTTAAAGTATGATAATTGCTGTGAATGTTTGGATGTGTCACATATATACTGTAAAATGTATGATATTTGAATATTCAAAACAAAATTAAGCAACAGTATCAAAACAGTATCTTGTTACTGTACTTGAAATGAACTGTTTCCACACTGAAACAGCATTTTCAACAGCTGGTTTTTGAGTTGTCATTTTTTAATATGTTTTGGAATGAAAATAAACTTGTTCTTCAATATCTGTACAGTTATGCAAATTTCAGACTGCTTTGGAAGTACATGGTGCTATTTCTTGTACATCTGAAAATCTTCTTATGTGGATCAGATACCATAATCTGTTTTGTGACTCCTTGTTCTCTATTTCTATCTCCAGTCTTGAGTATTAAAACTGTGGTTGGGTCTATTATTCTTTAGGTTATGTTTTAATAAATATAATCAGATAAGATATCTTCCCAGAGCCCTGCAAACATTTCATAATGTGTCACTGCATTTTGTTTGTCTAGTGGGTAAATAAAATTTTAATGCTATAACTTAGAAGATTATGACACAGATAGAAGAAACATCTAGTTCACTTAAACTGCAAGTCAGAAGTGTATCACATGAACTATGACTTTTGTTTCCATCTGGATACCAATAGGCCGTGTTGGCTTTCTTTTCTCTGCTTCCTGAATTTTTAATTAATTTATTCTTCTTTAGCAATAACCAGGCCCAACTTAGTTAATAAAATACCAGACACCTAAACACGATGCCATTTTGCAGCTGGTTGAAATTTGGGACTACCCTGTAAGGCGTAGTTTTTTGGTTGGATTAATACAAAATCCAAGACTGAATGTGCAATATCTCATTTTGACACTTCACAGTCATTAATCAATGTCACATTGACAGCCACTCCGTGTTCCCCAACATGCTGAAGCACTCTTACATTTTACAATAGCATCGTTTGGCATTTCTCTCACACTGTTCAGAAACAAAAGCACTGACAAGCTGCTGCACTGTTGTAAAACATCAGAATGGTTCATACTCGTTGGAGGCGCTCCAAAGTGTATGGTGAAATAGATTTGAAGCTCTACCAGCAATACTGACAAACACGCCAGGATCTTGCCTGATAAACAGAGGTTCCACTGCAACAGGCAACAGTTTCACTGAATAATAATCTTATTAATTTAGCACATTTAAATGCAAAATGGAAAAGTCTAAGGTGCCTCAAGATGTTGTCTTGCGTTGCATCTGTATAAATTCCAGTGCCTTTGCTGTTGACACACGTGCTTATTTTCTATAGCAAATACACGTTAGTTTAGTATGCATTACTAGTAAATGTATGATACAGTTTCTTTCACCCCTTTCATGCCAAGTAGGTGCATTTCCATTCTGGAGGTGGCCCAGAGATGGAGTAGGGCAAATTCCCCTCACACAGGCTGCAATCCATGCTCAGCCTCTGCTGCGCCCAGCTGCAGCTTCACTAAGCTATGGCAGAGAACCGTCATCTTTCAAGGCAGGTTTCCCTTATTGAATGAGATTACTCTAGGTTTGTATATGGGTACACACAGGCAGAACTGAGAAAGGTTTCTGGCATTGCCATGTGTGTGTGCTGTCAGCCAGTACTTCTGCAGTGATGGGCAATGGGCTGGTGATACAAAGCTAGAATAAAGTTAAAGAAGTTGATTTTTCCTCTGCTGTAGTGATATATGTATTATTTATTACATTGGGCTTTTTTTCAGGGGTTAAATAGCACTCTATGACTGGCATGATAGTAGACTTCTATACACAGCTTTGTACAATCTAAGTTAACTCTTTGTTTTGATAATTTGATTCAATCATTTGATTCTATCCCATCTTCAGAAAGAGCTGTTCATGTCCAAGCCAGTTAAAATTGTCAGATTCATATCTCTCTCTCTGTTTGCTATTGGTTATAATAAAATTCATGAAACTTACTAACATTTTTTTGTAGACCAGTAGTCACAGCACCCTCTTCTAATTCAATTGCTCAGGTAGCCTTTGCCACCTCCCTTTATGCTAATGAAAGAAGATGTTCATCTTCCACTTTTATAGCTCTGCACGATCCATGACCATTTCAGGTATGCAACTCTGTGTGGAAGCTCGGGCATACGTTTATGTTGAACTCATTTCACTGAGATATCAGAGAGTGAGAAATCCTGCTGTTCACAATTACCACTTTCTTGTGAGTGTCTGGGAGTCAGCTGTTGCTCTGGTGACACTGCTGAAAACTCTGCTCAAGAGACAAAAGTAGTTAAAAACTGTCACACCAGCAATGGTGTTCAGCACAGGGTGAATGTTGTCCTGGGAGGTGAGGGTGTAGCAGGGCAGTTGCAGCCCTAAACTGCTTGAGGTGGAGAAGGGTGAGCCCAGAAGAGGTGTGGGACTGAGCGCCAGTGGGGCCACCACATCAGAAAATTCCAAAGCGTGGCTACTATCTTCTCTCTGGGTAATTCCCTGAGGGAATTTCCTAACAAAGCAGGGGAGAAAGGGATCATGAATGGATATATCTAAAGATTGGTGAAGAAATTATTAACAGATGGAAAGAACGTAACCCACAGCGGGGAAATTAATGATGTATGATAAGAATATCATATATAGTGGAGACAATAATTCTATTTACCTGTACAAACGTGAGGACGCTCAGGGAATCTGATGGCTAGCTCACATGAAAGGGAATAAAGGATTTTGGTTTTGTATTACGTGCGTGTCCTGTGAACCTGCTGCCACAAGGCATTTCCCTAAATATCTCAGAGTTTAGGAGAAGAAAAAGTAGTTTAAAATCATACTAGATAACCATAAATATGGTGCAATTCTGCATGTTTACACTCTATGGATTAGAATGTCACTAAATATGTGGGCCCAGGGCATACACTTATTTGATTAAAAATTGCATGTGCTCTAAGTATGTTTTTTTTCTGATTTGTTGATTTTACCTACTGGTCTGCCTTTACTTGAAGCACCTGGTACTGGTCAGCTTTGAGAAAGAATAGTAGACCAAATGGATCATTGCTCTGATCTACAGTGACAATTTCTGTGTTCCTAGTTCAAGTCCAAAATACAGTTGCATTCCTCATTTTGTCATCACTGTAGGGTTAAAACCCAGCACATTCTTCTTACACAGAAATGCATATGATATCATTTCAAATGCCATATGTGTTTAAGTAGATTTCACACTTGAAGTGCAGCAGAATCACGTTCACAGGGATGAACAGGGATTTTTTTTGAAGGATTTCATTTCCAGAGAGGTTTGTTTTTAAGACCCTAATCCAGAATAGCCTGGAAAGTAGTTTTGCATAGCTAATGTACCACACATGAATACATCTGCTAAGTCTGAATGCCTATATAAATCCTACAAAGTAAGACTCTGAAATTGCCTAGGTGACAGGATAAATCCATCCTGTACAAAAAAAAAGTTAAAATTTAACCTCCAGCTGCTTAACCTTAGTTACTACATCTCGGTTACTGTGTGCATTCCTAGGCTTACAACATTTTTTTCTAGATAGGAAGACATCTTGAGTTTATTTTTATTGGCCATCAATTTTCTCACAGGATCAAAATATCACAAGTTGATTAGGTATTAATGAGAGTTCATTAATATTAAGTTTCTGGCTCCAGAGCCCTGAACATCTGTGATCTTGTAACAGTGAATTTTGAGCACCGATAAAATCTTTCTTTCCAATGAAGCTTATTAATAAATGATTGAACAATGTAATTTATCACTGGCTGTATTATTATTTTTAGAGCTAAGGTTGCATTATAAATTGACTCTTCAGAAAAAGGTAAACTGATTCGCTTACTTCAGGTCTTGCCTTGCCTTCTAACATATGGTTCTGCTTAAACATGTCCATGTTTGCAACCTACAGTTGACATTTTTGGCACTCAGAATAGTGTCTTGTAATTATACTAAGTCTAGAAAGGAGGATTAGCTTTTATTGCAGAAATCATAAAATAAAATAAAAAAAAAAGTTTTAGTCAAATTTATTGGCTGCAATGAGCCCTCCAGAATGCAGACGTCTGGTCTGGTGGCACTCAATAGATTTCTGTTCGCTGCATGTGCGCGCATGCACACACATGCACATGTGCAAATGACTACTTTATGAAAGCATTTGTGTGCAATAAAACATTAAATATTTTCACACTTAAAATCAGCTTCCCCACCTGCAGTGATTATTATCAAATAAGCTTCATTTGATATGTTTTGAAAGCCTTTTTCTCCCTCTTTCCTCTCCCACCCCTTTCTTTCTCTCTCTCTTAAAATACACTGTATTGGTTGCATTGGTTGCTTGGCAAAGCTGGTTTTTTGAACACTGTCCAGGTTTTTCTATAATTCTCACCTTGGTGCAGTTTCATGGGGCAATTTGCAAGTGATTCATTACGGATTCAAAACCACAATAGTTGAAAGAGGGCGAGCTGAGCTCTCCTGCAGTATGTTGCATGTAGAAACCATCACTTATCAGTCGTGAAAGGCACATTCCTGATAGCTGAGTGTTGGAATGAAACTCTGACTTTTATCTCTGCACCACAAGGGAAAGGTTTCATTTGGGTTAGCAAACACTAGGCACCTATTTCCTTTGCAACAGCCTGCCTCAAAGTGCACTTTAATTCCTGACAATTCCATTGGAAGATCAAGCTCACACGCAAATCTCTCAAACAAATTGCCTCATCTTCGAGCGTCCTCACTCATTTGCAAACTCTCCTAGAAAAGAAACCTCCAATAGCAACCTAGTACATTTTGAATACAAATGTCTGCATTTTATAGTGGGGGAGGAACAAGTTGTCCTCTATGCTGCTATTGATTTTTTTCTTCTTTCATCAGTTTATACTTCCATACATCCTTATTAGACACTGTAGGGCAAAATCAGGATGATCACCTTGAGTTATCATAGTCAAGCACGAATTCTCTCCCTTTGGGAGATAATTAATCCACTATTCATAGACAGAGTTTAGAGGAAAAGGTCTCTAATTCTTTCAAGGATTAAAAGCCTTCTGTCACTGCTTCCTTGCATTAGAGTAAACCTTTAAAGGATGATGAACTAAAGTTGTTATGAGCAGCTATGACTTAAGCTCATATTTTTCTATTTAACCTCAATTACCTGCAACACCTGAGCTGCAGGGATCACCTTGGGATCCCCCGGAGCCTGTGCAGCAAGCCTGGCACCTCCCAGCTGCCCTCTGCATGGGAGCATCTGCCTCTTTCTTTTGATCATCTGCACAGGAAGCAAAGGCAACCAGGCTTCTAATTTAGATACCTCACTTCAGTGTCTATAATGAAGTGGGATTAATCTAGGCCATGGTTTCTATCTGGAAATGAATGTAAAACACTGAAAAAACAGAAGAAAAATGCACCAAGAAGGGGAACACAAGCAACAGGAACCACTTCAGTGTCTCACTCCTGACAAGGGAATGCTTCTGTTCTCCGATTTGATTGTGCAATATCTGGCAATCATCCTGGCAGTGTTATAAAATTAGATGGGATTGTTCAGAGTACACCTAAATTTAGTCATCTAAAAGGTGGGTGTCCCATCCAGTTTAAGGGCTTAGTCTCTGTCAGTAATCAGAGGAGAAGCAGACACTTCCCCAAGGTGGTTTTTCACATTTGAAGGTGTTTCAGAGAGGGCAGGCAAATAAACTCAGAGATAACTCTGTCTTCACTGTAGAAATAAAGTTACCTCATGCAACTACTTCAGACTACTCAATTAAATTTTAGATTGCTGAAGTTAAGCAACTTAATTCCTTTCCAAGCCTGTGGACCCTGTACCTCTAGAGGTACAGGGAAATAAACACAGGTCCTTTCAACTGTATTCTGTCACTATGACTATTTTTAACATTAGTTTTGCATTAAAAGCTAATAAATGTTGCCAGTGCCTTTTGAACTCTTAACTGTATACTACATGGGTTGGGTTTTTTGTTGGTTTTTTCTCCCCCTGTAAAACTGCTAAACATATGCTCAGCCATCTGGCAAGACACAATCAAAACCAAACAAACAAGGTGTTTGAAAGTTCAAACAGACAATCAGTCATACTTCTTTACAGATTCTATATACAGGCCTGAATAATAGCACAGCAATGTAGAATTTAATAACAATGTAAAAATTAATTAACATGCCACACTAGGTAGTTTAATGCTCCCAATCAAAATAAAGATACTGTAAGGGAGTGAGTTTCTTCCTCTCCTGCTCTGATTATATTCTGGCTGAACTCTATTTTTTCAGGCTATTAGGTTTACTAGTCATATATTACCCGTGTCTCCCTGTCTTTCCTTTCTCCTCCGCCTCCTGATTATCCACCACACTGTAGCAACTATCTTAATTTTCAAAGCTCTGTGCTACCTATCACCTCCTCATCTTTCATCACTGCTTTGGGAGTCAACTTCCCTCATACTCTGTTCTGGACTTGCCAATACTCCTAGCTTGTCTGTGAAGCTCTCAATCAAACAGCTTGAAGTCCTTGCACACACTCTTTATTAGACACAG
>NW_010140972.1:18049-24173 GCF_000699245.1 Pterocles gutturalis
ACCCCATAGATGCCTGGGTAGGCATGAACTTGACCTTTCAGTCAGGGTTTTCTATTCCAAGCTTTTATTTTAAAAATAAAGGAATTTTGGTGGAATCCTGCTGAGTGTCCAAGGCACCGTGGCCGTGCAGAAAGCTAACCAGCAAAAATAAGGGTAATAAAAGCAAATATAAAAGCATATATTCCATGAGGAAGAGAAGAGATATTAGAGCATGCAATTTTGTCAAAGTTCTCTTGGCTCTCTTTCTCCTAGACTAAGATCCTGGCAAACTTTGATAGGGTAGCATATTCCTATTCAAATAGTTGCAATAAAATCAAAATAGTGCTTTTATTTTTCTTTTGAGGAGTTGGGACATGCAACGGGGAGTCAGAGGAGGGAGAGCAAGGGGGGTCAGAGCTTGGCCCTTTCTGGCTGTGCAAAAGGAAAGAACAAGGAAACCAGAACAGGAAGGTGTGCAGCGTGGGACAGATGTTTGCTGCTGGTTCACAAGAACAGCAGATTTGGTTTAAGGGGCATACTGTGAAAAAACATAGCCTTTGAATGAAGAGCATTAAAACTGAAACAGAGCCAGGCCTCTTAAAGTTATTAGAGTGCAATGTAGTTTTAGGAAACCTTTATTCCTACTGCTGAGAATGAAAGGTACACCAATAATTTCACATCCCTCTCTGAATATGCAAAGCCCAGAATATTTTCCTCCTAACCCTGGATTTATTGATATAAGCAAAAGAGATCTAAGGCCTTTACAGGATGAGATCCACACTCTTGTTTCTGAAACTGAGAAATCAGAAGGGCAGAAGGAACATAAGCAGATTTTTTTTTGTTTGGTTTCGTTTGAAGACTTCAGCCCTAAAGTTGGTACCTTGCCTAAGTTTTATGGTTTGAATTCTCGTCTCCATCTGGGTGCCTGAAGTTCATTGTCCTTTACTGTTCCCTAGGCACATGCTGCCTACCCAGGAGCTTGCACTTTAGCTCTGTGTCCTCAATCAATGCTCTCCTTGCAGGGTCACTGCTAACCCTCCCCTTTTCCCTGCCTTTTCTGCCAGCAGGCAGGGGAGGACAGAGCAACAGGGCAGCATCTGATGACACAGCAATCAAAATGACACGTTGGGTAAAAGATAACTATTGAAATTCACAAACTCACCTCCTTTGCCATCAGCCAGGATGTTACAGTCTTTCTGGACTAGGGAAGTTTCCATCAACCTGTCTGCATTGATGGAGTTACAATCTGAGCAAATCTCTGGTGGAGACCTTCAGAAGGGGTGTGAAATAGAGTTTGTGCTGTTGTGATTTATCCTCCTGTTTGCACTGGCTACTCATATCAGAGTGAATTTGTCTCACGGAAGTGCTGCACATCTGTCTAGGTAAATAACGTGCACTACAAGCTGGGCTGGAGCTGATGGGAAGCTCACTCACTCTTCCACAAGCCATGGCTCTGTCTCAGTTTACCCAGAACGGGCTTTGTGTGTACACAGACCAGGTTGTTCATAGAATCATAGAATCATAGAATGGCCTGGGTTGAAAAGGACCATAGTGATCATCTGGTTTCAACCCCCCCGCCATATGCAGGGCCGCCAATCACTAGACCAGGCTGCTCAGAGCCACATCCAGCCTGGCCTTGAATGCCTCCAGGGATGGGGCATCCACGACCTCCCTGGGCAACCTGTTCCAGCGTGCCACCACCCTTCGGGTGAAAAACATTCTCCTAATCTCCAACCTAAACCTCCCCTGTCTTAGTTTAAAACCATTCCCCCTTGTCCTATCACTATCCACCCTCGTAAACAGGCGTTCCCCCTCCTGTTTATAGGCTCCCTTCAAGTACTGGAAGGCCGCAATGAGGTCTCCCCGGAGCCTTCTCTTCTCCAAGCTGAACAAGCCCAGTTCCCTCAACCTTTCCTCATAGGAGAGGTGCTCCAGCCCTCTGATCATCTTAGTGGCCCTCCTCTGCACCCGCTCCAAGAGCTCCACATCCTTCCTGTGCTGGGGACCCCAGGCCTGGACACAGTACTCCAGATGGGGCCTCACAAGAGCCGAGTAGAGGGGCACAATCACCTCCCTCTCCCTGCTGGCCACCCCTTTTTTAATGCAGCCCAAAACACAGTTGGCTTTGCAGGCTGCAAGCACGCACTGCCGGCTCATATCCAGCTTCTCGTCCAGCAGGACCCCCAAGTCCTTCTCCACAGGGCTGCTCTCAAGGAGATCTTCCCCCAGTTTGTATAAATACCTGGGGTTGCCCCAACCCAAGTGCAGCACCCTGCACTTGGCCTTATTAAACCTCATTAGGCTGTTGGTTAGATACAGCCCAGCACAGCAGGCTAAGACAGGCAACTAGTCAGTTTTTGCAGTCCAAGACATAAAGGAATTGAAAATTCACCCTAATAAGCTATTTTTATTCTGCACCACCACTTTACAAAAAGATGTGGCTATGATAAAGCTGTGTGGCATAATTTCTGCCAATCATTTCCTGGTGTGTACCTAGAACTTTTGTTTGCTCTGTTTTTCACTTATGAATATTACATAAAAATATTATTCACCTCTGAAGGTAATTTTCATGTTAGAAAGTAATCTTTGGATACTTTATTGGAGGTTGAAGATCAGCACTGGTACACGTAGTATCTTCTTTGCCTGGTTTAAACACACAAACAAAAAACCCAAAATACAGTAATCCAGCAGATGGCAAAACAATAGCAGTGTGATTTAGAGAAGACATCTTACAAATAATATGAGAATAAATGAAATGTTATTTACTTATTAGCTTTTCTGGTCCACTTACTATAACTTGCATGTAATCAAATACTATGGAAACTCTTTGAGACCCCCACAGAGTTCTTCCTTTTGCTAAATATTGTACGAGCCCTCTCTCAAAATTGTTATGTAAGAAGTAGACTCTGAATACCTTGCACACACTAATGAATTTTTATCCTCACAACCTCCCTGCAAGAAAGAAGTGAGTTATTGCTTTATTTACCTGTGGGAAAATAAGATTAAATAATTGGCTCTGAGTAAAGAGGAAACCTGTGGCTGAGCTGTGACTAGCACCCAGATATCCTGAGTCACAGTCCAGTGCCTTAACCGCAAGCCGGTTCTGTTGTTGACAGACTTTTCTTGGTAGCAAGCCCATGTTTCTGGAATGTATTCCCTGCAGAAATGCAATTAAGTATGTACTTGGCTACTTTTAAAAGAGCTGCAAGCCACACCTCTCTGCCCAGGCCTTCCACTTGCTAAATCCCTGCTTCTTGGTTTACTAGTAAAGCTACAGGCGGCTGAGAGGCTAGTCTGGAGCTATTTTTATGGTGGTTATGTCTCGCTGTAGCCCTGAAAAAAACAAAGTCATTTTACAAACAAATAAATCCAATTAAAATAAATGCATTTGCCATCAGAGGATTCCGTCACTGCTGTGAGTGCTAACCCGCAGTGGGTGTTGGTCGGACAGGCTCTCTGATGCTCAGGATGAAGAGCCCACCCGAACCCACCAAGGAGGTGTCAGTGGCTAATAGACAGCTTCTATCAGGTTAACAAAGAAGGCATCCTTTTCTTTTTAAAGATGTCAAGGCAACTGTCATCATAACTTGGCTTAATTTTTTAGAGGATTTTTTTCATAGACCATTTTTGCACCATTTTGATGTTTGATGAGAGGCTAATCCTCAGGAGGTGGGAATACATATAAGATTTAATTCCTGTGCATCGTAATCTGCTAGGTTTTTAAAAGAGAATGGAGTAATATGTTAAATGTGTATGTCTCCCCCTAAGAGCTAAAGTGTAAGTTTTTACTTTTGTGCACAAGGAATTAGATACGCTCCTGCAGTTGTTGTTCAGTCAAGCCTTCCTCTCTGCACTGAAAATAATAGCATCTTGAAGAGAATATTTATTGTTACCAAGCCCCTTTAGACATGGAAGGTAATGCAATATCTTTTGAGTAACTGTTGTTCAAAATATCTGAGGCTGATGGTCACACTGATTAGAGAACATTAGGGTGCCAATCTAAGCAACATTTGGTTCTAATTAACCCTGTGTTTTATCTTTGCTATACTTTAAAAAACATTCTCATGTGCATTTTGCAAACTTAAATCTAGTGTCTGAGCAGTTTTCTTGTAAATTATCTTCACATAGATGAATAACTTTTGGGGTCTGCCAGATCCTTCAGTCCTTCTTGACTCAGGTACTTTTCTCAAGTACCCAATTTTATAGACACAAGCAAAGATAAAATATCAGCCAAAAAAGACAAGTGTATACATGCTTATTGCATGCCTTCTGTATGCACTGTTGGACTTGTAAACAAACATGCGGGTACATGCAACTTACATGCAGCACATCTGCCTTCTACAAAGAAGATCACATAGGAGAAAACATATTTAGCAAGTAACCTTCCTTTGCAGCTAACATGGCAACTTCCATCTGTGGTGAATTAGAAGATATTCTAAGAAAAGATCCTGCTTGAGTTTTGTCAGAAGAAATTAGTTTGGTGTGCTGTGAAATCAAAACCAGAATGACATGTGATTGTTGCTGAGTGGCTGGGTCATTCTTAATGTTGCTGTGATTCCTATAAACATGAAAAGGAACTTTGAAAAAAGAGACATCACAGCTCTGTGCAACTGTGCTCCTTCCGCTGTTGTAAAACGATATCAATCAGAGTTAGCCCAAGACAGCCTAACCCAGGTCAAGGGATGCTGGAATGGCACAGTCGAGTCTGCAAGTTGCACTCCTGAAGCAAAAAGCCCTTCATTTGTATGACAGTGAAGTTCTGCAGACAGAATATTTTTAAGTTTAGTGGTACCAAAACACAATAAATTTGGGGATGCTGAAGTTTTAAATGAAATGTTTATTTTAAAAATTTTCCATTAGACATTGCAGTCAATAACATTGGTAGATCTTTAAACTATATACAAACCATGTAACACTGCTCAGGTTAGATTTCTGTAACTCTGTGTACATAATGCCGTTTGCCCAATGTCCATTTGTCTTGCAGTCCAGAAACAAACAGTTTTTAGTCAAAGTAAAATATGAATATTTTTAGTGTTACTCATATCCACAGCTGATGTAATGTACATTCATGGCATTTACCATAGATTCCAGATTTAACTACATTAAACATATGTGATCTGCTTTCACCAGGGTTGAATGATCTGCCTGAGCTTACAGACAGCTCAGGGTTTCTTCAGACGTGGATCCTCTACTGTCCCTTCAGGCCTGAAATTACCGTGTTCTAATTTTGTTGCCAATCATTTAAGCAAAATTCTCTAGGCCCTGTACTTATACTTACCCCCTTATCCTGATGGTTTTCCTCTGTCTCTTTGTCTAAGAGTCTGCAAAGTCTCCCATCAGAGCCCAGGATTTCTCCTTTAATCCCTGCAAACCTGCATGGGGCAACTGAGGACTCCAACGAGTGTGTGTGTGAATGTGGTAGACTACAGAAAATACTTTGGCTTCAATATTAAATTAAACAGTGCAAGAGAAACAGAGTTCATTATTAACATGAAGTGGATTGTTCATTTTAATCTTGGATTCAAATATATTTCCATCAACAGAGTAGCTGCAAGCTCAGGGCCTCAGAGAATATCAAATTCAAATATTTTAAGTGGAAGAGATGCATTACATAGCATTAAGGGAATGATTGTCACTGGGAAAGGTTTACGGCCTTCTGGTTAAAAATGGACTTATTCTGGGAGGTGTGATAAACTTTGAGCCCTGACACAGAAATTTGCTGTGAACTTGTCTGCATCATTCTGTCTCCCTGTTCACCAGTTAGTCATCTGTGACACAAACACATCCTTCATGCTTTTTAGCATACCAGCTTTTTAGAAGAGAGCCATAGTCCTGCAAGTATTATTGGTCTTTGGTGGCTTTTTTTGTTTTGTTTTGTTTAATTGAAAAAAAAAACGCAATTCAAATATAAACATTTTAAATGAAAAAGCAATTTTAACTTTTGTTTTTAAAATAAATATTTCCCCCCCACCCACTTTTTTTTTTCTTTTTTCATTTGCATATAGTTACAGGGTTAGCTGGATGGCTTCTCTTTAATGGGACTTTGTAAATCTGCATGTTTTACCCAATAAAAATTTGAGAGGTAAGGGGAGGGGAAAAGAAATGTAGTTTTAACATTTTTGTTAGTGCATTTAGGCAACGGTTC
>NW_010140972.1:24204-51563 GCF_000699245.1 Pterocles gutturalis
ATGTTAAAATAATGGGGGTTTGCTAACAGCATATTTGCACTTGAGGGGAAGATTGTGTGGATTACTTTGGACGGTGATTTGAAAATACAAATTACATTAGGGAATGGGTGTAGAATCTAAAAATATGGGGGGGGTTTATGTATTATCTAAACTTCTTGCAGGATTGTTAACCTTCCTAAAGGTGAAGGGAGCCGTAATATCACTTGGACTATGACACAAGGATGAAGGAAAATGTTGAAATCCTTCTTAGCAGTTGGTTTAGCAAGCTCTCTGCAGCAATGTCTCACAGTGCAGTCAGAAGTACAACTGAAACAAGATAAATACACCTTGGATAGCGTTCACTGGTTTCTTTGGCTGTGGACTACAGTGAAGCCAAAATTTGGGCTTCTGAGGTATATTCAGGATCCCAAGGGACCTTCAAATGCCTATAGAAAAATCCTGCTGCTACTGCAATGTTAGTGACTGCAATGAACTTACTTTTAGTATATTTATACATGACAAATTTACAGCTTTGTCATGTAAATACACTGCATTCATTTGAAATTTCACCTGAGTGGGATATACTACTCCCAGGTAAGGTATACCTCACTGCTGGTGAGGTGCCACAGCCCATCTGTTAAAAACAGAAAGAAAAAAAAGTAAAAAAACAGAGTAAGACATTTCTCAGTGGCCTATTTGAAGACCCGTATAAACATGTTTAACTTCAGATGTGAGACTGAGTTTCCAGCATGTGTTTAAAGCTAAGGGCTTTGCCCAGCTGAAGCCAACGTGAGTCAGGAAGGTGAAACCCATCCTCGAGTAAGCAAGTCAGGTTATGTTCCAGCATGATGTCAGAAGGGATAGAGTTAAAATCTGCATGTGAAAGCAGCCAGCAACCAAGTACAAGCTACACCCTAATGGTGTCAGGTCAGCATTTTGGATTTCAAGTTAAGATGTGGTTTCCCACACCCAGCATTGCCAAGCACCACTGTTTTTGTGGGGAAAACCTAGCCAGATGTCTTTCCTAGACTTGAAAAATATGTTTGCTTTGTAAAAAAAAAAGTGTATAAAAGAAAAATATGTCTGTTATATATATATGTGTGCATATATATATAACTCTAAGCATATAACTGTAGCCCTAACTATATATATCATTTGCAAATACATATATATAGATATGTCTCTCTCTACAAGAAGTGGTAAACAACCTTCTGGTGCCCTGAGTCAGCATCTAGTTTGTCAGCAAGAAACTGTTCCTAAAGCAGGGAACCACCAGAAATGAACCTGAGGTTTCTGAAAGCATGTATTTGTAAAGACTGTTATCAGGTGGTAGAAAGCATCTAGAAATTAGCTTATTCAGCATCTTGCATTTAATCATGAGCTCGGAAGTTTGTCTTCATAGCGGTCGAGGGAACTGGCCCTTCTTAGAAAACAAGTAACCACTTATGGCTGTGCAATCAAACACAACAAACAACTTAAAACATAATAATAGTATTTAAGTCCAAATTCTACTGTGATTTACACTCCACATAACCCTAAAATGATCTTGTGGTTGAAGCTGTGGAGCGCTGCTCTGGGGATGTCACATATTTCCATCAGCCAGGTGTCCTTCTGCACCCTACATCTAAATAACGGGGAAGCCAGCAATCCTCTTGCACATAATCTGCCTGGGTAGGGACTGTCTTGTACTACAGAAAGCAAAATAATGAGCCCTTCATCTTAATGAGGGTCTCTAAACCCTGTTGTAACATACTAAGACTCTCTGTTCTAAAAATGGATCTTCCCCCTCTCAGGAAGTCGTCTGACACTTTGCAATTGCTTTATGAATTCTGAACGGGGATGAGAAGTCAAAGAGCATAGATTTCTCACCAAAAAAATATTCTCCAAGTTTCACTTTAGAAATGTCAGATAATGTACTTGCAACCAAAATTGTTGGACATTCTGAAATAATATTCCAAACCTTCTGGTTAGTCAAAATAGATGCGCTGACACACAGAAAGGTCATTGTGAGTCAAGGCTTAAAAAAACTCCCTAAAATCCAAAAAGCTTCCTTATGAAATTTTGTTATGAATTATTTGAAAGTTTTTATTTTAACTCTCCTCATCAGAAGATATGAACTTTTTGCCCACATGTACATTTTTCTCCAGGCAAAAAAACATGGAAATATTCTAATGGAAAAATGCTCATGAGTTTATTCAGAGCAATTCTAATACAGCAAATCTGTAGTTCCATGAAGTATAAGATGAGATAAGGCAAGACTTTTGAAGTATAATTATAATTTGACAGTTTCAGAAAACTGAATAACATTCTAGTAAGTATATGAAAACATTTCTCTTTGATCAACTTTTATCTAACCTTTTGGAGTGTGATTTATTTATAACCTGTAAGATTATTATTAGCTGTCTTCTCTTAGTGCCTATTGATACTCAAAGTGGCTGGACATCTGTAATGCACACCCTTTTGGCTAGCATAGAAGGACTCCTAGAAATCTTGTTACTAATAGAAGGCTTGCATATGTAACTAGGTCTTGATCACTGAAGCCAGAGTTCCACCCATGTCACCTAGCTTTGTCTTCTAAAACTGATATGTCAAGTCTAAATTACTCATCGAGACTCCCTCTATAATTAACGAGCAGACACAGGTACCTACAAAGGGGTATTTGTCCCATCCAAAGACATGCGCCAAAGACAGCCGGGATAAACTATGCTCTAGTGATGCGAGTCTCCTTTGACCACAAAGCACGAAATTAGATGCCTAATTTCCACATGGTTAAAATAGGGGGAGATAAAAACCCTTTTTGGTCCCCGGTCTGTGTAAACACAAAATGTAAACCTTGAGGGAAAGAAAGTAAGAAGAGGCTATGCAGTGCAGAGTGCTGTGGGAGATTTTCCCTGTGATGAACTTGTACCAACAGTGTCTAATTTTTCTACACTCATTACATCAGTATATTTAGGATTTGTTGAGGGGATAGTATATTGGGAGCCCTGGAAAGAGGTGCAAATGGTTGCTACTGGGAAGACAAATCATTATTTTCTTTGCATCACACTATGACTATACTCCATGGCTTCTACTATTCAAAAACTCTGTCCTTCAGTGTATTTCTCCAACTCAAATAGCAGCTGACAGAATTTTTGCTTCTTACTTAGTGACTCGATAGATTCTTTGAAAATGAAACTATGGCAATTCACTAGTATTTTTGCAAGATCCACATATTCTGTATTATAAACAGCTGGAGTGAAACACTCACAATAAACTTGGATTCTAATACAGCAGTGGTAAAGATTTACAAAAAAATGTATTTTCTCTTAATGCTGAACAACTGGTGTTCTTCCTACTTAGGAAAATAATAATCTTTATAACCACTAATTAAGGCTTTCCAAATTAACTTATGAGTCAGTCACATGAATTTGCTTTTTTTTTTTTTTTTAAAGTGTTTCAGGAAAGATCTCGTATTTGTTATTCTCTTATCCATTCCTCCTGATGTCTGGTGTGAGCAACCACTTAGAGGGTTCACTTAATCAGATTCCACTTCAATAATAAACGGAGATAATGGTAATTTCTTTCTGCTCATGCTCAGAAGGAATCAAATTCTGCAGGCAGATCTTTAGAGTGGCTTTTTTTTCCATCCGTTTTCAGACTGATATAGAAAATCTCCCAAGGCCTAAATCTTAACTGTATTTTGTGGTTACAAAAACTGCAAGTTAACGGTGCTTCCTGTCAACAGGAGAAATGATTCTTTCATCAATTTTGGATATGTCCCTTTAAGTTTTAGTTGAATGTCCATTTGCTCCTGTAACAAAGGGAGGTAAAAAGGCTCTCCATCTGTGTTTATTACTATTTTTTCTTTTTCATTTTTATAGTGCTGGTCAAAACAGTATTGTCTGAGTGCTTTCCGTGTCCAACTTACTAAAGATAATGGAGTAGCTAGAGGATTTCTGTAGTTTCTCTCTTTTTGTGGTGAAATCTGTATTTTGAGTAAACTTTCAGAATTTAGATTTTCTTAAGTTTTCTTAAATTTTGGTAGAATTTGAAATTGAGTGAAAAAACACTACATATTTTTGTAATATTATAGAGTTAAATAAAAAAAATAGAGAAAAATGTTAGGACTTTTAGGTGATGCAAAGTTATAAGGGTTTAAAATCAGAACATCATTACTCTTCTTTGGTTTTAACCAGATATCTCCCCTTTTTCCGTATACCATTTCCTCAAGCCTTAACTGCTTGTTGTCATCTCCAAAACTTTTTAACCCTGGAAAATGTCTTATTCAGGTTTCTAAACACCATCATCCCTGTTCCAATTACTTCAATTAAAATTTTTGATACTGTTTTATTTGCTAGCACAAGATGCACCACAGGGAGTAGAAAGAAAAGAGAAAGGAGAGAAGGGGCTTTACTTCTGCCCATCCCACCCATCTCTGTGCCCCAGCACTGTCCTCAGTTTCCTCTCTCCTTTTCCTTACAATATAATGCTCAAGATGTAAAATCTCCCAGGGACTTCCTCCATCCATTCTGTTCTGTTCCCCTTCAAATATTCAATCCGTGATCTTTGATCAGGTCATCTTCATCTTCTGCTGAAATAATTACTGCTGCTAAAATGGGTCTTGCAGGGCTTCTTTGCAGTGATCACTGCTTCTTTGCAACAAACAAAATGGAAAGGAGATTGAGCCACTGGGTTCTTACCATCTTTCCTATTGTGGCTGAGAAATTAGTGCAAAAATATTTGGGACAGGTTGAAGAGTAAAGGCAGATTATTTTTACTGATGGAAGTGAAGGAATAATGATAAATGCATGGAAAACACAATTAATAAAAGGTGAATATGTGAATAAAACCTGAAAAACTAAATAAAAGAAAATAACAGTAAAATAGTGATATATACAACACTGAAAGTGACTATACTTGGTAGTCAAGGGACAAGAAGTAAACCTCAGGAAACAAACCAATGTTCTACACTGGAACACAAACTATACTGCTTTACTGCATCTACAACAAATGACTCACAAATCTGGCTTGTGCAGGGGGAAGGTTACGTGGAAGATAAGGAAAATGATTGAAATGACACACTATCTAATGAAAGAGCTAATTTGTCAGCTGGAAACTCCTGGAAACTCCAAGGGCAGAATTTAGCTCCCAGGAATCCACTTCCTCCTGGAATTTGCACTATAGTGCATGCAGAGAGTGCTCATGTGCATCCCAGATCACTTGCATGCTAATATGATTGTTTTTTAACAGACATCAGTCCTTTCTTGGAGAGTAATTGAGAAGATATAAGGATATATTGTTGACATTTTCCAGGGAAGCTGGCCAGTTAGCTACACTTAGTTCATTCCAGTGTTCCCTCCTATAGTTTAAGAGTTGACTTCTTGATAAATAATATGTAATTTTCTTCAAAAAACAAACACAGCATCCATGACTTAATTTATCACAGTGGCCACTCTCAGGCTAGCTTGTTCTACAGTGCTCCCAGTACCAGCTTGGCCAGAGGCTGTAGCAGAAGGAGAAGCAGCGAGGCATTTAACTGGAAGAAAAGTTTTTCTCCTGAACGTTCAGAGAAACACCTGCAACATTTTAGATGTAACATGTAGCTTGCCCTTGATGCTGGCTATTCTGACAGGACCCTGAAAATCTCTTTTGCAGCTGCAGTTAGTAAACAATTTGTCCCATTTTTGGCTCAAGCCTGTTGCCATGCACTTCCCAGGCTCTTGCAAGGGCCGCGAGCAGGATGTGGGAGCACATGGAAGGCGAGATGGGAAAGGCTGCTGCTGTCCTGGTATCTACCCTCTGCAGCCTCACTGCCAGCTTAGACACCATCCTCTTTCTTCTTGAAATGGTTATTCCACCGCCAAGAGCAGGTATTATTGCCATTTTGCAAGTATGTACAACTCCGGCTTTTTGGTATGTGAAATATTTGGTTTGGAAGTGGCTATTTTATTTGTTATTATTAACTGAAAAGCAGCTGAAGTAAAGAAAAACAACTGGCAACAACTCAGAGGTACTCTCTATAACCTATAGAAGCCTGTTCGAAAAACATGTGTGTGTTGGCACTGATGACCAACACATATCGCAAGAGAAGATTGGAAAAACCGACTTTGACTCCATGCTGACACGCTGCAGACTGTTGGAAGGCTATTTGCATAAACAGAAGGCTTGAGGTAGTAGTGATATACATCTCCTTTTTCCGTTCCCCTTAATTTTTTTCCCAGGCATCTGGCCATCGAAGTACATCTCATTACATGGAAGGTGTTTATATTCCTAAAATTTTTGAGTACCAAAGTCTAATGACAGAGTAGCAATCAAATTGGCATGCGTACTGCTTGCAACAGCAACTGACAATGCTTCCCAAATTTTTTTAATGGGGAGGCAAATTTATTAAGTCAGAGGTAAAATTAAGACTTTCTCTACATTGTTAAGGAGTAAAAAATATCATGCTGAGATAAAATAAGCTACAGGTTAGTTGCTAGAAGGGTGAAATCAGTCATCCAAAAGCCAAAAAATCACAACTGGGGTTTGATTGTGAAGCAGTGTGATTCATAGGGAAAAAAAAAGATGGTAATTTCCATAAAGTTCGCAAAAAACCCCTTGAATTTGTTATGCTTATTTACAGTGCTATACTTCTAGGTCCCTTTTTACTTATTTTGGCTATAGTGGTTGTCTAAATATGACAAATCAAAATGCTCTGGTTGTACCAGCAAATATCTTGACTAAGTTGCAAAAGGTGATTTGTTTGCTTAAGGCTCTTTTCTTTATCGTTTTAAGTTTTGGTAAGGTTTCTCTGGAAAGAGTTGAAGCTTTAAAGCCCTTCTCATTCCAAAATAAGACTTTCCATGTGGAGTTTATCAGTGTAATTAAACTGGCATCAAATGCACTCACTTTTCCATGTAAGCATTGGAAACCTTTTCAGAGGAAATGGCTCTATCTGAAATAAGAATTTCTGCAGATGTCTTTTACCTTAGCCACCAACCCAGCTACTTGTGCTCGCAAAAATTCAATCTGTAGCTATAATAAGGACTAAGCAAATTAAGTTATGTGGGGTAAGATTAATCTCAGCTATCTGTTATCATTTAAAAGTTAGGTGTCTAGCTTAGCCAGTTGCTTAAGTGCTCTCTGTAGTCAGTGGAGAAAGATGGGCACTGTTCCAGGTAGTGACTCATCCTGCTGTTCTGGGACATCTGTTTTAGGATGGGCTGAAACATCCTTTGGATGTGCATCTCTCCTCCAAATACAGACAGAACCTATGTGCAGGGCTCAGATATACACCTGACTTTAAACTGACTAAACATGAGTAAGAAAACTGCTACTTTAGATCTAAGTTTAGATATCTGGACAGATTAATCCTCCTGATAACTACAAACTATTTAGTAATGGCGTATCTATAATATATAATGTACCAAAAAATACAATAACTAATTACATAAGTATTTCCCCATGAATAGGGACAGTTGTCTTAAAGTTTGTTGTTTTTCCCACAAAACAGACCAAAGATACTCTGCATAGCCACATTTTCCCATATTTTAGACACTTGGATCTTCAAAGCGCTGTTTACTTTTCAGGTCCTATAGGATTAAACTCTTAAAGGACAATGGACTTGCTGAAGTCTATCTTTGACATTTCCATCTTTGAGATACATCAAAGAAAAAAAAATCACAGGAGAGAGAAATTCTCCTTGGACACTTGCTCTACACTTTGAGAAATCTCATCTTTGCTGTGATCTATGCTATTCAACATATTTGCAAATGGCATAGAAAAAAAACAGCATACAGGGAGATTATAAAACTGTAAATGATATTAACCTACTTGAAATAGTCAAAGATAAAGCTGAATGTAAACTAAACCATTGCAGTTAAATAACAAAACAGAGGGAAAAAGGCAAGAAAATGTCACAGAAGATAGATCTTCCATGGATTCCTTAAATGAAGGTCTAGACACAGCTTCTAGCCCAAAATTCCCTGGACATGCTGATTTCCAATAATCTAATTAACTTTTCTTTAAATACTCTTTCTTTTATACATCTGTATGGAGTATATCAGGCTAACTGGACCTTTCCCTGGCCTGTATTGCAGTTCTTAATGGCTCACACATTCTCACAGTTTGTATGAATACAACATGTCCTTCTGCAGATCATTAGACATAGTTGATCTGTATGATTACAGACCCATTGAAACAACTGGCTTTAGATCATATTGGAAAGGAATATACAAAATTTTAAATGTTTTTCTCCTGAATTTCAAAATGAAAGGTTGCAAGCAAGATCTGAAGACTTCAGAAGAGGTCTGCAGCAGTGACATGCTTTCCCTGGTGGCACTCCTTAGCCATGCAAGGAGGACCTCAGAGAAGATTCAAGTCAAAGGAAGTGCATATTTTACAGGTATGTCTTCCATAAAAACCATCAGCTCATCATACACATTCATTTCTCATACTGAAGAAGCAATTAACCTAATTTATTTAGGTTTTTAGCTTAAATGTCGTGCACTACATAACATTTGTAACTTTTAGAAGCTTCAGCTGGCATTCTTGGGCAAGATCTGTAGATATTACATGGGAGAAAAAAACTTTCAGCTCTTATATTTTTTTATCTATTCTCAGAAGTGATTTTTCTGAGTCAACCTTGAATACAGCCCAAACACAACTATACACTCTCAGTGCCTTAAAAGCTGATAATTCTTAAGTAATTTTATCTTAAAGAATAGCTATAAGGCATTGCTACTACCTGTTGTATCGTGAACTCTTGAATAGGAGCTATTTCAGTTCTGGGTCTGATGTGGGAGCTATATCCAGAGTATCTTGTCACCTTTTGATGTAAATGACCTTATGTCACTCATTGCTATTGATATTTGTCATGAATACTCCTAACACTAGGACCTGCACAGACCTAGTGGAAACACAGTCCATCCTTAAGGTGGAAAATATATTTGAATTTCAATGTCTACAAAAACAAATTCTTTTTTATGGAAGAAACATGTGATCTGCTGGGCAAGCCTGCCTCCAAACATGTGCTAGGGATTTTTGTCAGGTTTACACTCAGTTTGAGTACTTTTGTGTTGTTGCAGTTTCACACCCCTGGCTAGCAGCCAAACACCACAACAACTCACTCACCCTCCCATCTCCACCCCTCCTGGGGATGGGGGAGAGAATTAAAGGGGTGAAGGGAAAAGAGACTCATGGGTTGAGGTAAGAACAATTTAATAACTGAGTTACAATAACATTGAAATAATAATAATGATTATATTAATACACACAAATATACAAATGAGTGATACACCCTGAGACTGCTCACCATCCGATGACCAAGGCTCAGTCCTTTCCCAGCTAGTTATCCTGGAGCCGGGAGAGTCCTGAAAACACAACCCCAGAATAAAGATAAGAGCCTGAGTGTCCGAGAGACTGAGACAACCCTGAGAGAGGGGCAACTCAGAGGGACATGACCCGGAGCAAGAGAGAGCACTTCTGGACAGATTCTCATCTATATACTGGGCATGACGTGCATGATCTGGAATACACCATTGGCCAATTTGGGTCTTGATCCTAAACCTAGGATTGAATCCTAGGTTAGTTGGGGCTGTGCTCCCTCCCGGCTTCTCCTGCACCTGCAGACACTGGCACAGCAGAGAAGCTGAACAGTCCTTGACTGTCCTGGCAGCAACTATAAACATCAGCATGTTATCAGCCTTCTCCTCAGCACAAATCCAAAATGTAGCTTCACACTAGCTACTATGGAGAAAGTTAACTCTGTTTCAGCTGAAACCGGGACAGGTATACTCAACAAGAGTACAGAAACAGTGCTCTTTTAATGGGTTCAAAATCTTCAGGGCAAAGTTGCATTATGTCCAGAGTTACACTTTACAAGAGCTGCATCATACCAAAGAAGTCAATCAGAATTACATGCTGGCATTTCATTTAAATGTTAAAAAGTCCTTTAGGCTAACTATGTAAACACAGGTGTCATGTAGTTTTCATCTGTATGGACCACTCAAATACAGACATCTCCTTTCTAATATAGAGGTTATATAGACAAATATGTTCTAGTTTTATGTCATCAAGTTATGGACTTCTGAAAAATTCCACATTAGCACATTGTACATATATACATGTAATACAGGAATTACACACACACGTGTATCAGTAATGGCATATGTGTGCATTAAAATGTCTATATCTACACATATACTGTAATCCAAGGAATACATGACTTTTTAGACAATTGAAAGAAAGAAAGAAAGAAAGAGTAAAGATTTATGTGCTTAATTTCCATTTCAAAGATTTATAAATTCTTGTAGCTCACAATAAATTAGTAAAAACAATTAAGGTTATACATAAGGATTCAGTTCTGCAGCTTAGAAATAGTTGGATAAAAACTGAAAGATGAGAGTTATAATATGGACTCTAGAGTGACACAGGAAAAAACTGTCCTCCAACCTTAATTTTCAGAGGTGGATTTTCTGAAGGGGAAAAAGAAGTGCACAGTAAGAAAGTTTCCTCTCCCTCCACTGGCGGAGGACGATCCAGTGCTGTATGGTGTGGCCATAGCTGGGAAAATGTACAGACTGTGCACCCAGACTAAGGTCATGTCCGTGTGGAGTCCTCTACAGTTCACGCTCCCTAAGCCTTCAATACATCAAAGCATCTGCAGATCAGTGGGCTGGTTTTTGCATAGCTTAAGAAATGCAACCATATCTTTTACCACATCTGGTAGATAAGCAGCCCTCCCTCCTTTATGGTGAGGCTGTAGCTCAGGACAGTCTCATACACTTGCAAAGAGTACTTTGCTTCCAGTGGCAGTCAGTTTATTCCACTTCCACTATTCGTGTCCCTTTTGAACTAGACTAATTACGCAAATAGGCATGTCATCCTTCTGTATCATATATATATCTCCTCTGATAATAAGTGATTTTTATTTCTATTTAATGGGGTTAAAGTCCCAGAAGAACCCTTGTGAAGTATCAGTCTATATATCCACATCTATCTCGATGTCTGTTTATCTCCACATACAATAGTGCACATGCATACATATATATATTTTCTATATATTTGGGTATATATATGTGTGAGTGCATATAAATAAATGTGTTTATGTTGAGTTCCAGATGCCTGATGTGATTGCAGTACGATATGTAATTTTTCAAAATGTCATAAAGTGATCATCTCAAAATGAAATTTCCTTCCCAGCCTAAAAAAAGACTGTTTATTATGGTCAAGGCTATTTATTATAAGGTACTTCAGCTCCAGACCTGCTTATTCAGGAAAAGGTTGAAAAGATAGTAAACATTAATTTTAAATTCATCAAATCGAAGTGGAATATTTTTTAATTTGAATTTTTACAAAAAGTCCATCCTTAATAAAATTTTGGTCTAGAAAATTAAATCTAATTAATTAAAATTGTTAAATATCTATTGGTGGCTGGAATAAACATAACCACAGTACCTACTCTAGCTTTAACTATAACTATTATTTATACAGGCTGTTTGCAAAACATCAAAGCATTTTCTGGAGGTACAGACTGAAGGTACTATTGAAATGCAGCCAAGTCTGTGGTGGAACATAGCACCTGTTGTAACAGTGCATTGTATTGTGATATGTGGAGATTTGTGTGCTTGTGTTTGTGGAGGATGTGTATGTATATATACACACACCCCTATATGTACAATTTAATTCTGTTATTAAAATTGCATTCACCTTTTCTATATGTATGCAACAACATTAGAATTGAAAGCCCCAATTACACTGAAGCAAAAGCCTCCTTATTAATTGACAATAGGCCTCAGCTAAGTAGCAACAAAAGAAATGCTTTGTTTGGCAACCTTTGTTTAAAAGGTCCTTTGAAAGCTCTTTAAGAATACTGTGAATAGAGATTGAACAAACCTTTAATCCTCTTCAGGTCACACATGTGCTAAAGTGAATAATAGTGTGAGGTCTTTTTCACCTTTTGAGTTCCTTTAAGCCAGTAACCTAACTTGAAATGAGGTGAAGAAAAGGGTTAAGAAAGCTCGACAAACTCTGACTTGTACACTTCTGCCTTGTTTATTCTGCTGCAATAAGCCCAAGGATGCATTTCATGCTGGAGAGATGTGTAAATACTCAATATGTATAATTCCATTCATAATTTGCTCTGTCGCTGCGAGTTATTTCCCTCTGTTCACTTCAAATGCATTTAGAACCTTTGAACACTTTTTTTTTTTTCATGTAATGCTCCTGTTCTTTTGTGAGTATCAGTGTGAAAATCTTTCCTTCGTGCTACAGTCCCTTTTTCCTATTCAACACTAGACTGCACACGATAATTAAACCTTGGGGGCTTGGAGATTTTGGACTAAAGCTTAAAGAAATGCAGTAGTGAGGCCTCTTCTCCCTCGATCTTCTACCACTTGCTGTGGGGATTTTCTTTAGTTACACATGGCTTCAGAGGTAAACAAGCTTGAAAAAAAAATCACAAGCAGAAATTGAATTAACACCTTAGTGTTGCTCATAATGAACCAGTTTGCTTAATTAGATGATTGACAATATTATATTCTAAAACATGACAGGGTGCAGACAGGTCTCTTGTCAGGCAAATGCTCACAGGTTGCACCAGGGTGTTTGCAAGAGGAACTTGGAGAGAGACTAAAATGGCAACTTGAAAACACTGTGTTTCAACACAGATTAGGATGCTTCTGCTTTATGAAACCTAAAGAAAATTATTGTCACTTTCTTATCCTTTTGTTTACATATGAAGCTCTTCAGGTATCTCCGCAACTGTGAAAGTAAACTTGTGAGCACACTTCCTAAGATACAGGTCTGTAAACATTGAGCAATGCATTGCCTCTGACTTATGTGAAAAACCCTGCAAAAGAACTCAGTGACCAAAGGAAAAAGAGGCACTAGAGCTGGGACCCCAGCCAAGGGCCAGACCACTGGGATTGCTCCCCAGGCACCCAGTATGTGCTGGCCAGGCTGCCAATGCAGGGGAGCTGGCCGCACCCCGGGATGCTCCCAGCACAACAACCAGTCAGGTCCTGATGGAAGGACCGGAGAAAACTGGGATGGGTAAGGCGTTTGAGAGTCTTTTAAGGAGCTGGAAAAGGCAGTGAAGCAAGGGAGGATGCAGGGTGCAATGCCATTTGAAACCAGACTCCGATATTTGGGTTGCTCAAGGCTGAAATAATTTTTAAATTAAAGTGTGTTTAACTGTCTTATATTGTTCCCAGGATCCTCCCTTAGCCTTAAGCTATATGAAGGCATTTCAGTCCAGAGAGAAAGAGCAATGTCCAAAGAAATATCATATCTGACAAAAATACTTGCAAGTCCCCTTGCTTTTTCCTTTTATGTACTGTGTGTAAAGACATACCATAATATGAAGAGCTTTTTAAACACACATGAGGCCACCTAGCTAACTGCTGCTAACATCAATCGTAAATTGTTTTCTTTCTCAGCATTGAAATCAGTATATAAGTAAAACACCAGCTGCTTCCAAAGACAAATGCATTGTTTAAATCTGAGCAAAACATTTACAAATAAGTTTTAATATTCAGGGTCTGAATTTTGCAGCATGTGTGCAGGATGTTTCCGTGCACATCTATCAGCTGTGCATGCACTTGGTCACTTATGCCAAGCAATCTGGGAAAAAAGTAATTGGCATTTCTCTGAACTACCGCTCTGATCAGCTATAATAATTTCTGGAGCTCCATAAGAAAACCTTGCATATTTTTATCTTCATGGTAAAAGCAGGGGTTTGCCTATATTATTCAAATTTTTTTTTCTTTTTCTGTTTCAGTACCCACTGCATTACAGGGGGACTGCATTCTTCTGCAGATATTTATCTCTCAAGGTGTTTGTGTACACCACTGCCTGCCATACCCTCTGTAGAGTCAACCACCAGAACCATGAATGATTATCTCCAGTAAATGTTGTCTGCAGCCTTAACTGTGAACATTTAGTTTTAGAAGGGACAGTTGCTTAGCTGGGCTTTTCTCCTAAGGAAATTAACTTTTTATCTCAAAGACAGCTAATTTAGCTCTCACCACCTTTGCTTCCACTCCCAAGTACCTTCTTATCTTGGGTAATCAGGATGCTGGGATTCCCAATCTATCCCTCTTTATAGCTCTCTTTCAGTAGTGTTACTGTTTGAACTTCATAGGGCTGGATAAAAGGGCCAGCACACCAGCTCAGGAAGCAGTTTTAAGTATGAGGTAAATATGAAAGTTACTTAACAGCCCATATATGAACTCAATTACATCCTTCATCTCTTAAGATATGAATAAAAAGGTTTGGCTTTGATCTTGAATTAAGCAATCCCTACTTATAAACCAATGTACCGTGGGATTTTATTAGTAGCAATAATTAGTGGTTAACACTGCAATGAGTATAAGGTTGTGAAGATTTAAAAACTAGTACCAGGTTGGGACATATTTCTCACATATATTATCTGAATTACACAGAGGAAGCCTGGATTTTTAATCGGGGATGTACAGTGGGAATATGCAAAAGCTATTTCATTAAATATGATACATGAAAGTATTTAAAAAATAAAACCACACACCTGGGTCTTTTTTCATTACTTCATCAATTTATTTTAGTCTAATTTCAAAATTAAATTTACAATAAAAGATACAGTATTTGTGTGCTGAAATCTTAAGACATATGTCTACATTTAAAAAGAAATACAAGTAGGCATCAGAAGTTATTTTTACTGTAAACATTCTTCGTATGTTCCCATGTAGAATGTAATGTCTGCATAACAACTTCTCAAATGTCCAAATTCCCTCCTATTCACATAGTGTGGAACAGATGTTGTCCTGCTTTTTATTACTTTAATTTATGAATCATACTTAGGCTGAATTATGGAGTTAAAATGTTAGAAAATTTTACTTAAGCTTGAATTCTAGTTCTGTGTCTTTAAAACATTTTTCTACCTTTGTTCGAGTGATCAGTTGGGTTATTTTCCCCTTACTTACAAGGTCAGATTTCCCTTATGTAGGTTAAAATGTAGCCAGTCCAAAAAAGTTCACATGTATGAAGAGCCAACTTAGAGCAGGAACTGTGCATCCTTACAGAAACTTGAGATCCACAAATTTATCCATGCTGGAGAGAGCTTTTCCTTTAAAACACTGAGCTAAACAAAATACAATTAAGGCTAACAGGACAAAGAGCATTCCTCTTGAGATTCATAAATACACTCATGGGAGACTGGAAGTAAAGAGAAAAGGCTAATATAATTCTAATTGTGTCTTTCCTAAGGTGACCATTTAAACAGACAACTTTTCCCAAAGTAAATACATTGGTCCAGTTCATGGTTTTTTTACCCTTACCTAACCAAATGTAGTCAATGAGAATTTTCTAAGAGTAAATCAAGACATTGGGTGCAGATCTTCTGTTCTGAGTTGATGACAAATTGTGGGTTCTTAACCGTGTTAAGAAATACTTCAGCCTCTAAATAAACGTCATAAAATCATGGCAGTGTTTTAGAAGAGCACTGCTTCTTGCCTTGCTTAAGAAAGACTGGAGAAATTTGAAAGATACTAACACAGTACATGTAGAAAAACACAGACATTGTTACTGATGCCATGTCCATTGCAGATCTGTCTTTACATCTTTTCACGCTCTTAAATTTGTACATGTGAAATCCTTTAGGAATTTCATATACTTCGTTATTTCTTTCTTTGCCTAGTTGTCAGCTAGACTATTTCACTTTAGCATATTACATTGTATGTTATTTTATTTGTAAAAAGTGCTTTAATAATAACCCTAATAATCCCACACCCAGCTAAACTAAATCTATTCTGATTTTCAAATACGTTAGTGCTATCATGGACCATAATGATGGTTCTTAGCAGTAAAATAACCACTGGGAGAGGAACTTGAAATTACAGGAATGGGAATGTGCTTCCCTCAAGCTCAGATGGGAAGACAGAAGGAATCAGCTACTAACTGGGGACCTGCTGGCTGGGTCAGAGCCGGCACTCCTGCCTAGTGCAGTTCCACTCCAATAGCGCTGGCTGGGGGTTTTCCACTGAAGTGCTCTTTGATCAGGAGAGGCCAGCTCAACAAAATCCAAACTTGCCATTTCCAGCTTTCACTGGCTGAGGTTCTGACTCAAGGATGGAGTTCTGCAAAATACTACTTTTCTGGAATGGGGGGATTTTTTTTGTGGAAAAGTAATGTACAAGTTCTTGGCTTCATCCAATATGGACTTTCAATAAACCACGTTTTGTATAAAAATGTTTCTTACCTCATTCTACTCACTATTCCATATGAACCGGGGAGAATAAGACACTAAACAGGGGCATAAGAAGCCCAGAATTACTCTCAGCTTTACCTCCAAGTTCTTATGCATATTTATGAAATTCACTTTTGTCACGCCATGCCTCTATAGAATAGAGATGGTGCTTACCTGCTTCACAGGCTGTCATGGGAGTAAGATTCTGCAACGGATTTTAGATGCCTAGATAAAATAATATGAGCCAAGGATTTACTCTGGTAGGGAAAAGTTGCAGAACTGACCAGTCTTGATGGGAACCAAAAAGAAATATTCCAGGTTGATTCTCAGGATGCATCTCCTAAGATCTAGGAGTGATCTATGGGTATAGAAAGCCATACATCTTCTCACATGTCAGTGGAGCCTTAGTCTCTTACTTGGACCATACAATAGCTTCCAAATGGATCCATCTATATTCCTGACACTCCTCTCCACAGGATAGTTCAGTGCAGATGTTAGGCAGAAAGATGGTTCACAATTTTCTGGATTTTTGCCCCAGGTAAATTAATGATTCTGTAGCTGCAAATATTTGTGTCTTTGAGTTATACATGCCCAAATTATTACAGTATGTAAAAATTCATTACTGTTAAAATATCAGGCAATACGCTACAACCTCTTCCTAAACAGAAGAACTCATTTGAAAATCAGTGACAAAACTGGAATATAATTATTATTTTAACTGAAGTACTACCACACTTACAACTGTGTAACTATACTCATTACTTTGAGTTACACAAGTATAGATCTGATATGAATTTAGATTTAGATTTGTGAAATCTACAGCAAAATTTTTCAATCTATCCACTGGTTTTCTAAACTAATTTTCACCCCTGGAATAATGTGTTATATCCTCAGGTTATATAGCACAAGAAGAGTCCAAGAATTGAATCACAACTCTGCATCTTCAGGGTTCCCATATTTTTGTTTCCTTTTCCTTTCTCCTCATTTTCTCTGTTTAGGTCTCCTTTCCTATTTCCTGATGGCTCAACATTTCCATTACATATTTATTGGGCAAATAAGTATCACTAGTAGAAATTTAGAGGGGAGTGGAGCTTCTTTTATTTCATCTGAATACAGTCAGTCACTCACTTAGCTCCGTCCAGAATATCTGCTTAAGCTAACTATCATTTACCTAATTCAATTTGCAAGGGGCTGATGATACGTGAGGGTTGGGATCCAGATGTGTTTTCCCACACTTGTCAGACCATTACAACACAGGATTACAGAATGCCTGAACTATTTTCCAAAAAAATCAGGTCTTCTCTTCTATTGCTATTTTGGCTGCTGCTTCAGGGAAATGAACTACTGTCAATTTTAACCTGTTTTTACTGCAAGAACACACATCACACATGGTGACCAACACCAACAAAGTCTGCAGAGTGACACAGCTTTGCAGAAGCATTGTTAACAGAGGACACCAAGCAGGAATCCTGGGTGTCTGTGTAAAACATTGCACATTTCATTCCCATTCAGAACAAGTCTCCATAAGAGGCTTAATTCTTAAAATACCATGAACATTCAGTTTTCCAATTGACTCGCCTTCTGTCCTTAAAGAGGCAGTACATGCCTTCTGCAGAGCTGATCATTCACCTGAGGTTGTGTGCCTGTGCAATTCCTACTGAAGCTAATACCCAGAAGTGGTACAAGCAAATCTGTGCTGCAACACGTACACCCACACCCCACATATGTGCATGCCACCAAAGTGATTCCTGCTCCACTCTATTTCTCCTACCCTCTCCTTCACCTCTCCATGCCTGCAATTTTTGCTGAAGTAATTTGCTCATGAACAGACAGTGGGGAAAAGTGTCTCTCATCTCTCAAACCCACATACATTCAATTAAACATACACACACACACATGGAGTTACACACATGAGAAAAAGACAGGAGGAAGTCCCACTATGGACCCTCACACTTCCAGGAAACACATCAAAGTTAAGAAAAGCATCTTTTATTTGGTAGGAGCGTTCTTGGGAGGAAAAAACGAGAGGACAGGATCTGTCCTGGAAGGAATGGCTTCCAAAGGCTGATCATTTCTGAATGAATCAGAATGAGAAGAACGAGGAGACAGAAGTACATGGAGCAAGATCTTCAAATACACAAAATGTAAAGTGAGCATGGAAAATTCCATCAGCCTCTTCAGTCCTATATAGGTCCAGAATGCCTGAAAAAAACCTTGCATATTCTCATGATATTTACACCAATTTTCAGTGACTGAGGGACGTTTTGACAGACAGCAAAGGGAAAGAATATTTCAAACCATGTTGCCACTTGGTATATATTTCACACCTGAGATACAAAGCATCTTGTTCAAAATATAATTTCCCAATTATGACATTATCTTTAATCTTTGTTTTGCACATTTTTCATCCTCAGTATTTAGGTTTTTGGGGTTTGATATTTTTTAATATGAAAAGTAAAGAACAGTGTAACACTTCTGGGAAGAGAGGGGCAGAGACTTTAAGGTACAGATGAATACTCACTAGTTTACAGGGACACTTGTTTCCTCTATGTACAATCATTTCTTTTCTAAGAACACAGCAAAATGTTCACTGTTAGGGAAAATGTTTTCATGGTCAGCACATGTGGTAGGTCGATCCTGGTTAGATGCCAGGTGCCCACTAAAGCCGCCCTGTCACTCCCCTCCTCACCTGGACAGAAGAGAGAAAATATAACGAAAGGCTCGTGAGTTGACATAAGGACAGGGAGAAATCATACAGTTACTATTGTGGGCAAAACAGACTCTACCTGGGGAAAATTAATTTAATTTATTACCAATCAAATCAGAGTAAGATAATGAGAACTAAAAACTAAATCTTAAACACACCCTCCACCCATCTCTCCCTTTTTCCCAGGCTCAACTTTTTGCTCCCAATTTTCTCTACCTCCTCTAGCATGGGTCCCTTCCCTAGGGTGCAGTCCTTCAGGCATAGACTTCTCCAACATGGGTCTTCCACTGGGTCACAACTCCAGCCTGGGTTCCTCTCTCCACAGGTCCACCGGTCCTGCCAGGAGCCTGCTCCAGCACAGGCTTCCCACAGGGTCACAGCCTCCTTTGGGCATCCACCTGCTCCAGCGTGGGGTCCTCCCTGGGCTGCAGGTGGATCTCCACTCCCCCGTTCCCCTCCATGGCTGCAGGTGTGTCTCTGCTTCCCCGTTCCCCCCCATGGCTGCAAGCTTGTTTCTGATCCCCCCATACCCCACGGTGAAGCTCCCCCGTTCCCCTCCATGGCTGCAGGGGCACAGCTCCCTCACCATGGCTGCACCAGGGGCTGCAGGGGAACCTCTGCTCCTGTGCCTGGAGCACCTCCTCCCCTCCTTCTGCACTGACCTTGGTGTCTGCAGGGTTGTTTCTCCGACATATTCTCACTCCTGTCTTCTGACTGCTACTGGTGTTGCACATGTTTTTCCTCCCCCTTATTAAAAATGTGATCCCAGAGGCGCTACCACTGTCACTGGTGGGCTTGGCCTTGTAGCCACCTGGCATTGGCTCTATCAGACATGGGGAAAGCTTCTGGCATCTTCTCAGAGAAGTCACCCCTGTAGCCCCCCCTGCTACCAAAACCTTGCCACACAAACCCAGTACATGAGGGGGCTACATCTTTTGTGGGTTATAAATTAGTTTTAACTTACATGCATCCACATCTTCCCTCAGAAAACTTTATTCATGACAATACCTTGTAGTGAATGGAGAACTCTTCTGGTAAGCACAGCTGTAAAGAAGAGCTGCATTCCTGATGTCAATGGAAGGATGCAAAATGTGTGGTGATTCCATTTTTACAAGAATAAGATATATTTTCAAGTCCTGAAAGGATCAAGCCTTTCCTATTGCAGAAAAATTGGAAAGAAAAATCAATTCAGAATTTACTCACAAACCTGATTCTCTACAGGGGAGTGTAATTCCTTCAAAATCAGTGGATATACCATCTCTTGTATATGTGCCAATCTGTTTGCTGTTCTAGATTGTGTTTGGTTCCAGTAGTACTTTGCATGTCAAGCAATATGTTTAAACTACAAGCAATTCTACTCTATATAACAAATAGCACAGTTAATATCGCAAATGATGGAAAAGGGATAAAGAAAATGCTTTGTCCTGGGATTGGGGTTTTAATCAGTTGAGTATAAATGTATACAGAGTTTTGAGGTGGCTATGTAACACATGTGCCCATTTTGCATGTATGCGCTTTCGTGTTTGAGTATTGCAGGATTCATCCACAGTAAACGCAAAAGTTGTGTGTGCCCCATAATAACGCATAAAAATTATCTAAAATTGCAATCAGTGATAAGAATTGATTATCTCCATCATCATGTGTGCTTTTACTTGTTTAGTTTTCCCCAGTCGACACAGCTTATGTGAACAGATTATTTCAATATCCCATATAGACAGTGTAATGGAAGGCTCACTGCTACCATTTTTGCTTTGGAGAAAGTAATTTTCATTGACTTTATTTTATTTACAATAGCATAAATTAAATAACCCTTAAAAGTCAGCAATAGAGAAAATGGAAGATTTTCCTCTAGTGTTCAGATTCATTTAGATTTCACCCAACCTTTTCAAAGCAGTTTCTGGACTCACTTGAAAAATAACAAGAAAAATGAGAGGGCATTTATAGCAAGAAAATTAATACATATTAACCATCTGTCTATGAAATCCCAAGGGAGAGGTAGTGCAAGACAGTAAGATGAGGTGAACAGTAAGCCCCTTCATTAATGGTCGGCTTGTGTACTCCTTCAGGCCACAGTGTGAATGCAACAGCTCTGCAACCTGATTTCTGCTACCACATGCATGGCAATTACAGAAAAAGACACAGACCTACTTTCTGACAGTGCACCTTACTGATGGCTGGATGGCATCCAGAGTAAAACTTAGGAGTATCATAATTGCTAGGTTTTGCATAAACTTCTAGTAAAAGTGTTGTCCTCCTGCTCCAGAAAATGTGTTAGCAGATTGATTAATTGTATTTTAATACAATTATGCAATAATCAGGTAAAAGTAATCTGTTAATGGCTTCAGATGGGCTGTTAGCACAATGTCTGAGCACACTCTGGCTATCAGATTTGCTCTGAGATCCCTCTGAGGGTTTACATAAACATTTCAGACACTTATCTTAGTTCTTTTCATCTACAAATCAAGATAGGAACTTCAGTATAATCATCTGGCAGTTGCTGGCAGCTGTTTAGTCTGTGATGGTGTTATTTGAGCTGAATTATTGTTGGTCTGAGGATTCATCTTAGTCCTCAAGTACACAGGTCTAGCATCACAGAAAATTAAATCGGTCATCATCTTTAGCCAAGAAGCCACATGCTCAATGGAAGTTTGAACTTCTCTAAAGGGCTGGTTGTTACACAACTTAGGAAAATGGCAGGTCTGTCTCCTCATGGTTGCAGAGACATGTGGGGATGATATCCTCATGCACAATTTGCTAAGTAGGGTGTTTTCCAATTCAGTAGGTGCAGTTTGGTTTGGAAAGAAGTTATAATCTGACAAGAACAAAATCAACAATGACCACTGGAAGAAAAAGCAACTTTCTATGCTCCCTGACTGGTGTAGATCTGGTGGGTCACAAATTTAGTTTCCATTTACTCTGAAAGGGGAAGCCATGGCTGGGGAATGGGACCTCATCTTGCTAATCCAGCAAGAGCGGATAGCAATGGTGGTGAAGAAATCGTAGCATGGATTTCAGGTCAGGCTAGTAAAGCAAGCACACACCTAACTGTCCAGTTTGTCCCAACTAAACGGTAGTGCTGACATGCGTTCTCTGCTGTGCGTCAGCCTGCTGGTGAAAGTCAGCCTAGGTCTGTCTCTTCCTGCCCTATGTAGACCTTTGAGTATGGGGAAGAAACATGTTTAATGGACAATTTCCTGCTGTACAGGGTGGAATTTATCTACAGGATGAAGATATCTACATGTTACTTGTTTAAATCTAAACTAGCCACTCAACGGTCATCTAATCATCAATGGAAAGAAACAGGCAATCCTGGAGGGCTTCCCTTTATTTCCACAAGAGCTGTCAGAAACAGGTGAGATGAATCACCTTCCAATTTATTGACTATAAGCGTAACACAGCTGATTGGCACAAGTGGCTTTAGATATTTAAAGTTGTGGCATAAATTTTGTTGGTGTGCATCAAACCTCACTTCTCTACCCCCCAGTTCCATTTGCAGTTGGTTACTGTCTGTAATTCTAATGTATACAGCATTTTGAAGTCTATGGTACATCTTATTGAATTCACTTTGACAAGAATAATATGAAGATTTCTTGAGTTACAATACAGCACTGGTCAACAGTTCGGTGATATGGCAATTGCACAAATAAACAGTCATGCTTTCAGTTGCTAATGCAATCTTCTGTTTAAAGATATGCTAAAGCCTCTGAATCTGTTTGACCCATTCTTCTATTAACAAACTTATCAGCAATATATCCATGAACTGGTTTAGTTGGTATGCAGGAGCTTCATTATGCTACAAGACCTGGCAGGACTGTGTTACAGTGAGATAATGCACACCTCTGTTGTGGTGTGAAACACTGAGTGGAAGTAACTTCAAAGGCCTAAGAAGTATGCTCAGTTGCAATATTGCATCGTGTGATCCTGGCCAGTGCATTGAAACAATAATAATTTGAAAAACCGTTAATGGAAAATTTTAAAATTACAACATCTATGTAAAGAGGCTACTGAGTTATTCTGTGGCTAGCTCATGAGTTACAATAAGAACTGAGTTCTGCTCAAAATGTTTTAGTCATTTTTGTGTTTCTTAGTAGTAATTTCAATGAATGAATGAATGAATGGGGAATGAAACATCACAAACTTCATTGATACTGGCTTGGAATATCAACCTCTGCTTCCTTCCAGGTGAAAGATGTTTTTCTGTAGCTTCATTGTCCTTAGTGAAATGCATAGCATATCATTCATACGTTAAAAGAAAAAAAAATCCACGAATCTCAAAAACTCATGCAAACTCTCCCCCCTCCTCTCCCACAGGAAGAAGAGATGTAAGGAAAATGCATGTGCAAAAAACCTCTTCTAGGGAGGGACCGATGCTGATGGGAACAGAACTGGATCAAGTTGAATCACACTGAATAGAATCAAAACAAAACAACTGCATTCAAGTGAGAACAAAACTTTTGGATCTGCTTCTTATACTCCTGAAGCAATATGCTGATTTCATACAAGAGCGTCAAAGTACTTTTCCAAAAATATATGAGTGGATTTTTGCAAAAACCCTTTGAATTATTATTTCTTCCATTTTACTCATAATGGGCAGAGCCTGCAGAAAGTCAACGTCACAGAGAAAGCCTGACATAGTACCAGAGACTCTGGCTCCTAGACCCGGGAGGACAGGCTACAAAGCCATTTAAACTCCCACTGTGCTGTTAGCAGAAATCTTATTTCACTTTTTGCAATTTTTTTTTCTGATTTAATAGCTAGAGGTCATATGTTTAAACAAATTCATAATAGCTTCTGTTATATCCATTTGCTACATACTTCCCCATTCAAGTAGTTGCTGAAATTAGTGCTAGCTTTCCTACAAAATCTCCTACCTCTGGGAACTAGGCATCATATCCTCAGTGGAAATGTGAGGATGATGAGCAACTCTGTCAAGGAATCCTGGAAGGTACCAGCCAGGGGAAAGAGAAATCTATTTTGACTTTTGTTGTCACACATCACTTATTCTGCCATGGTGTGTAGAATGCAGGAGTAGAACCCAAAAGAAACTGCTGATGTTCGGCATCAGGCTCAGCAAGGAAGGGGCAGCAAAAGGATGTCTTCCCGCTGAAGAAGAGGCTGACCCTTTGACCTTAGCTGTTCCCACTCACATACAGATATAGAAATGTAAGCTACTCAGCATGATGCCAGTTAATTTAAATTACCTAACATCCCAAAGGGCAGTTCCCTGCTGAGAAGCCTTTTCTTTTCTTTTTCTTTTGACCTCCTAATACAGAGTAACTTTTCACAAGGATAAGTCAGATGGTCAGCTTGGGAAGTATTCAGTTTCTGTGGCCTTTGGAGGTTCGTGCAAAAGGTCACCTCAGACTACATTCTGCTGAATAAGGGGTTGGAAAATTGCTAAATTATACCGAAGGGCCAGATCCTCAGTCCATGTAAAATTATGTAGCTGCAACAATGTAGCCATTTCACTGGGTTAAGCAATAAAAACTAGATGATAGAGTTCCTTCTTCATGACTGCAATTTATTTAATTATTTTTCATCTAAGCAGCTAAGGTCCTGTCAGCCCACAGAAGTTGTACCAGTCACCTGGTGTGACAGCACTGAATCTGGTCCTTTGGGTCACAGGGTGGAGCAGGACCTCTGGGGCCCTGGGAAGTGCATCCCACTGGGCTGTCCTGCAGAAGCACAGCATCTTTCCTGTTTCATGACCCCCCACGGCAAGCTGCTGCCTGGAAGATTAAAGGACCTCAAAAACCAGAAATAGAAATTATGGTCATCATTACAAGAAATATCAGATGGGACACGTCACAGAGGTTGCATGTTCAGGGAGGACCTGATAGATCTGTTTGCATAGTATATAAATAATGAAAGCAATACAAACTGAAGGGCTTGTGAAAAGTTATATTTACCCGTGGGGTCTTTGGCTAGGCATCATTGTGTCCACAATGTGAGAAATAATAATGCTTTCTTTGCGTAGTTAAAAGTAAATTGATCAATTAGCAAATAAAATATCCTACGTGCACTGGAGACCTTTTAGCTTTCTAAGTCCTCTCAGCTTTTGGTTTTCCACCTCTTTTCTATATTTTTGCAGTTTACTGGCAGTTCTGTTTATGCACTGCTCCCCCTGAACCCACATTTGAGACACTGAGCAAGTTCAGCTTTGCCTGAAGAGCTGACCTCTCTGTTTCTTGATCCTCAGCAACCTGTGGGTCTTCCTGCTTGACATTCATTTGCTGAAACATGACTGTTTATTCTTTGCTCGTTGTTTGCCTGGCTCCAGACTCTGAGCTGTTGTTTGGAGGGTTTTGCAAGGTGTGTAATACCCCACAAGCACCTCCTTTGCTGCTGCTCAATGCCTCAGTCAGCCCTGGCGCAGCCTGAGCCCCTGGGAAAGCTGCCTGATGTCTCCTGCAAGTTGATTTTCTCCTGCCAAATTCTCTAAACAAGCCAGTGTTCACTTCAGCTGATGTACAGAAAAGAACCAAACTTATTTTCCTAAGGTTTCTCCTGTTTAAAACATTATTTCCTTTGTTTAAGAAAAGGTTTCTCTCTTTTTCAGTTAAATTACACAACAGCCCTGTATTGTCTTAGCAGGGCCTCCAGAAGGTGTTAGTTAGCATTTGGAGCTCCTACGCAAACAAATCCCAGGGGGCTGGAGTGAGACGGCAATGCTCTTTTTTGTTAAAGACCCATGCAGTGATTTCCACTTACTGGGTTGATGGGAACTGATAGCAAGTGTTACTTACGTACATACAGCATACAAAGCATGTATATAATTTTTGCTAGAAAGGGACCTTTCTTCCGGTATCATATTATGCCTGTGAGCAAATATGTTAAAATCATATTCTGATTAGTCAGAGCATAATTTTTTGCTGGCAATTATAGCCTTAATCATAGCTATCTACTTTTGGCCTTAGTAAAGAAGATATGCGCTCAGTAGCAAGGTAAAAAAGGGGGAATTGATAAGAAGACCGTGAGCTCTGGGCCAGTATACCCAGTTTAAAATTACGTGCAAGGATCTGTCTGAAAATTCTTCTTGTGTCACTTGTAGAGAACTTAATGATAGGTCTCAGAAGCAAATAAAGCATGTGTTTTTTCCTCCTCTGATGATCTCCTATCTACTGATAATTTCTGTCCAGTCGTGTCTGTCCTCACCCTCCCCTCTCCCCAACACTGTATCTCACAAGGATGCTTTCAGAGGTCCTTGAAAGGACCAGGCACAGATGACAAGGAAAGGTTGTCCCTGAGGCATTCGCAGAAGAAACTGAGGAGCCTTGGCTTGCAATGGCATGGATTCCATATGAATTATCAGTATACTCTGAATCTATCTGCTGTTAATGGCCTTTCCTCCTCTGAGGGAAGGACCTCTGGTCTCCTGACCATGAGAGGGCTGCACTGGCTCTGCCCGTGGCTGTCCCCTTTGAGACTGGACCAGCTGCTTCTCCACCACGTCACTTGACCCAGACCACTTCTTGTTGCCATTTGGCACCCATCTGTTTCCTCAGTTCAAAGTGCTCAAAGTAAGGTGAAGACTGCATTACAGCCCCCAGGGCAATAATCTGAATAACCACAGCCAGTCTCCTCTTGGAAGGAATGAGCTGGTTTATTCCTAAATATAGTTCAAAAGGAGCATGAATCAATAGACGTAGAGCACGGATGGTCAGGGGACTGGTACCTACTGGGAAAAAACACAAGGAAGGAAATTATTTGCCACTGGTATTAATACCTGTGCATTTCCTCTACTCAGAAAACTTTCATTTGATTTGTGAGGCTCCCCCAAATCTGAGCCCCAGATGGCTCAGCAGTTTGCAGTATCAGTTATTTATTGAGGTTCAGCTGGGTGTGGGCAGAAGTAAAAACATAAGTTATTCCATCATGAACGAAGGAAGCAGGTAGCTGTGGTTGGGGATTGTAGCAACTCACACATGCTACAGGTCTGCACAGAGGGGGCCTTCTAACATCCACTCACCAGTGGGTTACACCACCTTGCTACACCAATTTACATCCTGTATCAGAGGGCTAAGTTGGCTCTGAAGTAGAGTTAAAGTTGAGTTCAAAGCAACCCAGCTGCTTCTAGGAGCTGCTGTGCGTGGGGCAGGACTGGCAGGGGAAATAGTGATTTCTCTTTGAAGTCCTGCTGCTCGATGGATGCCGATTGTCTCGTGTTACTGTAAGCATTAAGGAACTTAAAAGAGAGCTCTCAATTTACTGAGCAGAGGACAACAGGCAATGGAAAAATATTTGTCAAGGATGCTAATGACTTCTATCTAAGGCCCACATGTCTAGAAAGCCAAAGAACTGCAAGGAAAACTGATTTCAAGAAATCATTATCCAAGAAAACTGTTAGATACACTGACACTAGATACCAATCAGATTATTGGCAAGACAAACACCAGAATACCTAGGTGAATTAATTTCTCACTAAGTAGAATATAAACCATTTGGGGTTTGAGTTTCATAGAGGACATAATCTGCTATATATATATATAAAAA
>NW_010140973.1:0-993 GCF_000699245.1 Pterocles gutturalis
GAAAGCAGGGGGAAAGGAGGCCAGGTGAGGCTGTACCACCTGTACGCAAACTACTGCATCCCTGGGGAAACGCTGCCTCAGAGTTGGGACACAGCGAGGAGAGCATGCTGGGCCTACAGATGTGCGGCTGCTCCTCAGAGGAGGCACACACACGGCTGAGGCGACTCTACTATAAAGTCACCTCTGAAATAAACTTGCTGGGAAAATACGCAGATTCCCAGAAGTACACACACCCAGCCACAATAATTCGGGTGGTGCAAGGGGGCCGTGGGCAAGAGGAATGAAGGGATGCCCAGAGCAGCCTTGCTGCCATCTCTGACTGCTGCTGACACCAGCAGGGCCAGCCCGTGGTCCCGGGGGGGGGGAGAGGAACGTGCCACGAGCTTTCCTGGTGTCTCAAGAAATGCAGGCAGAACAGTTCCCTTCCCCTGAGAAGGGAAACAGCAGCTAGGCCCCTGCAGTGGAGATAAATCGGGGCCTCAGCTGAATAACAAAAGTTATAAATCATCCTTTCTGCATCTAATGGTTACCAGGCTTGTGGATGGCACCTTTCCTCAGGATGTCCTGTACCAAGGTGTCAGCAGCATCGCTGCCATGCTGCAGACCAACACAGCGGCACGGGGAAGAGGTATTCCTCCCTCCAGTAATCCTTCTAAACACGCAGAGGGATCCTTCTGCGATTCCTCAGCCCCACAACCAGCTAGGATATTTCCCCACCACCAGGCCCTCACCAGGGCTGCAGCACGCCGGCAATACCTGTCCTGTCTTGTTTCCAGCTCAGCTCTCAGACAAGCCCGCAGTCCCCATCCCTTCCTATTTCAGTTCAGCAGCATCTCATTGATGTTTACAGCAGCGCCCGGGACTCCTGGGTTAAGGCACTGCCATACTACAAAACCGCAAAGCCCCTTTTGCCGGAGCCCAGCTTGGGCGGTGGTTCACCCTGAGCAGGAGCAAACCCTCCCGCTCCCCCAGGAGCCACAGACAGCCACAGCC
>NW_010140973.1:1003-2987 GCF_000699245.1 Pterocles gutturalis
GGCCACCCTTCCCCACAGGCATCTTCTCACGTCTCAGAGATCCCATAAGCACCTCAGCTATTTCTTCATCCTCTGACCATGCTTGAATTTCCCCTCCACTTCTTTCCAAGCAAATGTGGAAACTAGAAATATTAACTTGTATATTCACCAAAGAGTCACACATTTTTTTTCTGACCAGAAAAAACAATATTGAATGTAATAGAGAATGGTTGGTTACATGGTTAATATATAGCCCCAAACACCTTTGAGTTTCCATCTCAAAATTATTTTTCTCAGCCATAGCTTTCTGTTTTTCCTCCTTACTTGACCTGACAGTAGCACCGAGGTTTGTTTAAAACCTGGAAAGCTTTCACCTAGCTTTAGCTTCCTTAAAATGTTTAACAGCCTGATACAAGATGACATGGGCTATAAGGGACAGGAAAGAGAAAAATGAACGGGGGAACCCCTCTAGGACTGAAATCTGCTTCTACCTCCTGTATGCCCTGGGGCCTTGCGATCCCTGCGTGCCACCAGCAGCAACCTGCACTGGGGCAGGAGTCACCCCGCTGTGCAGCCCTTGGTGACCCCTCAGCTTAGGCATCAGACCATGCAGGAACCGAGACCACGGCCGACACGCTGCGGCTGGCAGCAGGGGCCGAGCCTCCTCACAGGTGACTGGGACAGAGTCGGTCCCTGGGGCAGAGGGGGTCCCAAAGCTCCTAGCCTGGGCTGCCCCATGGGGGGTGCAGCGGGGCCGGGTGGTGCTGGGCGCTCTCTCCTTTGGGAGATCCGGGCTCTGTGGCAAGCAGCCCAACACAGGGCATCTCTGGCAGCCACACGACCTTGGCAATGTCAGTTTTATGAAGATGTCACCCAAACCCCCCCACCGGCACCCTAGCTCGCTGCTTTCCAGTCACACACACACAAGCCTTCGCAGGAGCTGGCTGCCCAGCATATTCCCAAGAGGCGGGTGATCCGCACCCTGGGACCATCTTTTCCCTCTCGGGAAAGGAAGTGAAGGCCTTCGCTGCTCCCGCAAGTGACAATCCCCAAAGTTTGCAGAGGTTTGCTAAACCCTGACGGAGAGGGGGTGGGGAGAGCAGTGAAAGGAAAGACAGACAGAGGGGGAGGGAGCGAGGAAAAAAAATAAAGATGCAGAGGATTTCAGCTCCAGCTCTGCTACAGCGACTTGATGTGGGGTGTATGAAGGAGCCTGAAACTTAAAAAGATTTATTTTCTCTAGTCGTAAATCTCATCCCGTTGTTCCTCTGACCAACCAAGCATGATAAAGTCCTTTTCCATAAAGTATTCAGTATTAAAGCCACAAAGCTCACCCAATCAGTAGCCATCTGCTTCTCCCGTAACTGCTGCTCCAGAAGCAGGGAAAAGCGGCCAGAAGAGAAAGGGCACCACTGTTACGGCTCCGGGACAAATGAGGAGGCACTGAATAGCAGGCGAAACCTTTAGTTTGCCTTGTATATCTGTATCTATAGAGACAGAGGAAGAAAGGAAGCATTATATTGATACAACAATTGTAAAACAAAAAAAGGAAGAGGCATCTAAAGGGCAATACAGAAGGCATCAGAGGGCCCCACGTAAAAGGGATGCTAACAGATTTATAGAAACCTTTAATTGGTTTTCAATTGAAAGATAAAGAGGCCGAGGGAAAAAAAAAAAACCGCGAAGAGTGGCGAAGTGATCCGCGCTACTCTCATGCACAGGCGCCCAACCTCATGCAGCCGCAGCTTTTCGGTTTTTGTTTTTCATACGATATCCCTGGTACTGAGCGTCCCTCCCCAAAAGCATCCCGACCACCCCAGCCCAGAAACGCGGCGCTGAACTTGGCTTTGAGCCGGCAGGACGGGAACACCCCCAGCTGGCCCCCGCCCCTCGAGCGACAAACCCCCAAAGTCACCAGCGGCCGCGGGGACACTGCGTCCCGCCTGGCGAAGGGTGAGGCGACAACGGTTACTCCCAGAAGGTTTTTTTCTGGGGGGGTTAACTG
>NW_010140974.1:0-13566 GCF_000699245.1 Pterocles gutturalis
GGGGGACTCCACTAGATACAGGCCTCCAGAAGCAGAAGCAGAGGATCAAACTTAAATGTCCTTAAAATATCTTTTTACTGGGGTGGATGCTCTGAAAAATATCTTTTACTGAGGTTTTATGCTCAAAATCCCCATGAGTATCACGGAAAGGAAAGATTTTGGAAATAAGTACAATATTTTCTGGAGAAAATAAACATGAATAAAATGGAATTTTATGAATGTGGACAAAATATATTTGCATATAATTCTTACTGAGACAAATATTTGGCTGAACTATTTCTCTATTACTCCTTTCACACAATTTCCTGAACCCCTGTTGCTGTTAACTGGAATATTAAATGTTTATTTTGGTGGAATTATTAACGTGTGACACATTTTGCATGTATAGATGTTATCATGGGCTCAGCCAAGATAATGAGGCAAAAATAATGAGGGGTGGCTGTTGCTGCTAGAAGAGGAGACTTGTCAGAGTACTTTTGTACTGTACAACTGACTTGTGTTTGATAGTCACATTGCAAAATTATGAAAACATCATCCTGTTTCCATTCATACTTATTATGTTAAACAGAAAATATTAATTTGAAACAATCCATGTGACCATAAGGGTAAAGGCTTAATTATGTTTTCATGTTGCTTAATTTTTTCCCCCCTATTTTTGACCTTTGAAAAACAGAATCAGGTCAATTTCAATCAAAATATATTTTTGAATTCTTTTTCTAAATTCTTAAAAACCCTATATTCCAAATTTAACCCTATTCAACACATTTGGACCACCTCCCTATCCTCTCCAGGGGATGTTTCTGAGAGGGAGACTGTTCTCAAATATCCCATGAATGCAGCTTTAACCAGAAATATAGTTTCTAAGACTATCAGGACCTGTAAGCAAGAATTGATCTATATGTTAAATCTAATCCATATAGACAATTACTCATCTGCTTTGTCACAGATCATCTAAAAAACCATATTTCATAGGTTATTTAAAGAATAAATACTAGCATTACTTTTCACATCTAGAAACTTCAACTAATCCTTCTCTGTTAGATTGTAGTCCATGGAAAACATGGAAGAGCTCAAAGATTGCTTTAGGTTGTTTAGATCTTTCAGTAATAAGATGCACAGAGATTTTTGCAGCAGAGGATATAAATTGACATATTGCTATTAGAGTTTCATTGTGGTCAGGAATAGCAGAGTAACTTGGAAGCATAAGCACACATGTTGTGCCAAGACATCTGCACAAGATTAGAAGATCTAACACCATCCGTGAGAGACCCAGTGCCACTCTGGAGCTGCAGCTGGAAGCCTACGGGATGCCTTAAGCCTACCTAGAACAACCCTAGATTCTTACCTGTGGGCATTGTTATCACTCCTGCAGCACCAAGCTGAAATAGAAACACGCAAAATCCATTCCTCTTTATCACATGGTTCCTTACTTAGCTCAAACTTTGCATTTTTTGTGTAAAGATACCAGCATAAACACTACTAGAGAGTAAAGTGAAGGGAACATGAATACTGAAAAGTAAAATTTAAGCTAGTAGGATCTGTTTGTATAACAGAATAATTTATGTGTTGCCTCTACTATCATGTTATCCCTGAACTTTGTGGGAGATCTATTATTGAAGGATATCTAAATGGACAAAGAAAGCACATTGCAAAGACCTCCCATAAGCTAAATAACTACAATTTTTAGATATATCTAGAACTCAAATACAGTTCAGGTTCTTTAGTTAACCACACTTGACCTGAACTGACCTTTGTACTCCTGTCAATAGTGTTTCTACAATCCCCTTCATCATGGTGTTTTGTCAAGTTCTCTGGATTGTCCAAATGCACACTGTCAGTTCAAGCTCAAAGTGATATTACTTAACATATGCCAGTATTCTGCAATTTCCTTACCTGCTATTGATAGGAATATTTTAAATGACAAGAAAGTATTCTTACCCTGCCAAAAGGGAACAGATCCAAGAATAAAAGGGAGAGGGGGAAGATAATGGGGAAAAATATGTTTATAGATGAAAATGCTTATTAATAACTGAGAAGAAATATATCCTTCTTCTTTTCTTTACTGTTGACCATGAATCACAGAATGACAGAACATCTGAGGTTGGAAGGGATCTCTGGAGGTCACCTTTTCCAACCCCCCTGCTCTAACTGGACCATCCAGAGCCAGCTGCCCAGGACTGTGTCCAGATGGCTTTGGAACATCTCCAAGGATGGAGACACAGACTCTCTGGGCAACCTGTGCCAGTGCTCAGTCACCCTCACAGAGAGTGTTTCCTTATTTTTCTGAGGAACCTCCTGTGTTTCAGTTTGTGCCCATTACCTCTTGCCCTGTCACTAGACACCACTGACAAGAGCTTGGCTCCATCTTTTACACCCTCCCTTCAAATATTTGGACACATCAGTGAGATGTTCTCCTCACCCTTCTCCAGGCTGCACAGCCCCGGCTCTCTCAGCCTTTCCTCATAAAAGGGATGCTCCAGTCCCTTAGTCATCTTAGCAACTGGAGTGATGGACTCTATGGACTCCATGTTGTAATCAAAAGGAAAAATAAATGTCAAATACAAACCATTTGATGTATTGGAAAGAGAAATGCAGCCTAATTTAAATGCAGTCTTCTCTATGCAGATGTCTATACTCATTGCTAGGCTCCAAGTTAAGAAATAGGGATTCTGTTTCTTGCTAGCCTTTGACAAATCATTTGATATATCTATGCCTCAGTTTCACCCCCCGTAAAAAGAAAGTACTACCCTTGCCTTGTAAAGTCCCTTGCAATTGTAGAGAGAAAAGTTCTATTGAAAGCTAAGTATTGCTGTCAAAACATCAGGAAGATAAAATTAATATTCATAATATGACAGAAATATTTTATTTGAAATGAGGGAGACATGCTAATACATAGCAAAGAGCTCTAAGGCTATATTTAAAAATGGAGTGATATTGAGAAAGAATGTCAGGGAAAGCAGACATTTATCATTTTCTATGTATTTACATCTAACTATATAATCACATACAATAATTTTGCCCAGAAAGTGCATACTATAAAATATTGGCACAATAATCCATAAAGGAAGTCACATTAAAAAAGAAAAAAGGACAGAGAATTGTTTAACTAGTCCAGAGTAAATGATATACAACTCAGTTTTAATATTTCCTCTTTTTCCAATTAGTGAGGCAAAGGGATGTCCCTGCTTCTGACACAGCCTCCTTGAAGAGCTAAGCTGCCAAAGGAAAGAGTATTGCAGGAAGTATATATGCATGATTTTTATTTGGGGGGGACATGTGAAGGGGGATGGCTGGGGTTTTTAGATTTATTTTGAGGTTTTTTTTTCTTTTCCTTTTAAATACTCTGTGTACTCACCTCCTGTCTTCCTTGTTCTTAAAATCCATTTTTTTTTCACTCTTTGATTTTTTAGCTCTGCTCTCTCTACCCTTCCTTTTCTCAGCTCTTGCTAACTTTGTTTAAACCACACCATAGTTCAGAATGAACCTCTGAACCCACCATGGCTGAGCTTCTCAGCAACAAGTATTAGGAAAAGTTATCCTAAGAGTAAGATCCATAGAAACAAATGTACTTATGTGGCTGAGCTTCTCAGCAACAAGTATCAGGAAAACTTATCCTAATAGTAAGATCCATAGAAACAAATGTACTTATTGCAGCCTCTAGACTAAATATGTCTTTAAAACTGCACTCCAGCAAAACAAATTGGTTGTGCCTGTCAGCCACTGGCATTGGGGTTTTTTCAGAATGGACCCTCGTAAATATGGAAGCAGGAGGTTCCTGGTTATCATAAAATCATTCATACACAAACCCATACATTCAAACCCTGCATGTCAGTGACCATATGCTGGTTTTGTAACCCTTCAGAATATTCATGGATCAATTCTGGCATCAGAGCTGCAACTCCCCTGAAAATCTGTATTACCAAGAGTAGGAAACAACCAAGTATCTCCAATTAGTTATCAGACAACAGAACACAGAGCATTATTGCAATTTGTCCAATCCAAAGCCTGTATCAAGTAACTTGTCTTCTATTTGCACTTATTCAAGAGATCATGGTTGATTTAATATATCTACAAAGTTCTAACTCCACATATATCAAAAAGAAATTTGTGTTCAATTGTCTTGATAAACCACTACCTAGTAGATATAACATTAAAACTTTGGTTTCCATAAAGTAGTTGCCCAGTGGGCTACTTGTACTATGAATAACATTTACATTACAGATACTGACATCTTCAATGAGGAATAAGGTCTTCATTATAAGCTACAAAAAAGAAACTTGTTATTTAAGAAGTCTACACATTTTCAAAACTAAAAAGCCCCAAAATATAAAAATATTGAAATAACCTATAGCATTCATTTAAATGTCCTCTGCAATAAAATGTAGGAATGCATGTGCATATATAAAATAAGAATCTTTGAAAATTTTTTAAGGTGTAACCACTGAATGGGGAGAAGAGCCTGGGTGTTTCCTTGCACTTTCTCAAAACTTGTCTGTGTTGATAATATTGCTCTAATATTGTTTTCCAAAAGGCTGAGATCCATGCCAATAATCAATGCCCCGATGCTGGATATCACTGATTGCTCTCTACATGGTACTATATTTTTTTTTTTAAAAAAGTACAGCTGCATCAAACGGTACAGGATGGGTAGTTCTGTATAACCGAACATTTGCCCTTGTGTCTCTTCAGATCAGCAAACCGTAGAACAGGATTCATTTTCTCTGCCTATTCAATCCTTTTCATCCTCCCCAGAGATTTTTAGCAGAGATGACAAACAGGCCACAAATCTATCAGTCCTTGAAGACCGTAACAACCACAAAAAATTACAGGAGTGTTATATGAGATACGATGAACAACAAATTGATTAAGGAATGTCAGAATTCAGTATAAATATTAAAAAAAAAAAAAAGCCCTGGAAATTAAATCTAATAAGTCTGTGTAGGAAGCTCCCAAGGAAAATGTGTAAGCTTCACAGGATATAGCCACAGAAACTAAACCAGAATACAGGCACTGGACAGGGTGATGAACAGGATGAAAAACAACACCGTTCCTTCTCTGAAGTGAGTGATCAGACATGCCCTGTCAGCACCATTTCTGGTATGTTGCTGAGAGCTCTGCTTCTCCTCCTTATTCAGTGCAAGCTAAATTAAGCCCCCCCCGAAATCAATTTCATATCATTAACAGAGCTGAATCAGAAGAATAAACATTGTCATTCCCAAAGTAATCTGGATTAAATTATTGGTTTGTTTGTTTGTTTTTTTAAATCGGGCTTTACCTAATAACACAATCAAAAGAAAGAAAAATATGACACAACTTCACCAATCCTCAGGCTTCCACACATTGGGAACCATTTTTCCAGAACGCCTAGTGTCAATCCCCTGTGCATTTCCCTTACCAGGAAAGGCAAGGGATCACAACAGGTTATTTGGAATCTTCTTTGGTTAATCACAAAACCTCACTCATCTAACCAGTCTGTGGCTAGTGCCACAACTCAGAACACAGTGAGAAGCCAGTACAGAATAAAACTCTCCCATTTCCCACTGACTTGAGATGAGCCTTGGCTTCCATCTGCCTAAACCACCTTTTGAAAACATTAAGTTCTAAAGAACCTGGCAAATGTCACCGGCTATTTTAAAAGGACATCAAACTTCTTCATTTTATTATTCTTGTATAATTATTTTTAAGTCTGGTATCTACATAGTATCTACAATAGATCTAATGTTTGTCTTCACTGTGACACATCAAAAATCTCACCTAACACCTTAAAATTAAGTGAAAAGTCTAGCTCAAGCTCAGCCCTCAGATAAAAAATTAATACTAGATGATAAAGGTAGAAATATATGACATTTGAATCTGGAGAGCATCATTAAAACATTAACATCATTAAAATAATGCATTTTCTTTGGCATTACTTGTGCAAAACCAATGGCATTATGTCAATTCAAATCAGAATGGAAAGTAGGAGAAAGAAAGTGCCCAAATTATGGCTCACGTAGGATTAACCTGAAAAAGAGAAACAGTGCAATATGGAAGAAATGTGATTTTCTTTTTCATGTCATAAACCTCATAACTGTTAATGAAGAGGATAAGATCTTTAAAATTCTGATATTTAGGGACTGCCATGGCAACACTTAGATCCATCACGTCACAATGCTGATGGTAGTTGCAGCAGAAGAAATTCAGCTACAAGCAATTAGAGAATGATTTGCCTCTCCAAAAAGTTTGCTCCCATCTTTATTAGTTAGGGGTCATTTACTTCTTGAATGATGATTTACGTGTTGCACCAAAGTGCTGCTCACATTTTTTATAAATCTTAAGCATTATCACAATGCACAGCTTTTGCATCTTGGTAATTTTTTTACATTAAAAAAACAACATGATGCTGCTAGATATTCAAATCTACAGCAATAGATTAAACCCTTCTAAAAAACCAGAGCTTGTCTCCTGCTCTCACACCAAACTACCCAAAGTAACAGCTCTGGGAGGAGTTAGTTGCAACACCATATGAAGATCAAAATCAATCCCAGGAATACAGGTACATATTTACTTGCTAACTTTATACAATTGTCTTATTAATATGTAAAACAGGCAAACACTCAAAACTGTCTTTTTTTCTAATAAGCTGTTTTGTGAAGTTTGCTTCAAGAAAGCCTCTCCAGGGAGTGTTCAGTGATGACAGCATGTGGTGGTTGCTCAAAGTATGCAAACCCTCAGACTGCTAGCAAAGCATACTCTTACGTGGGGCAGCAAAAATCACCAGAGCAGGAGTCCAAGGAAGCATAATCACCACTGCCCTCCCAAAAAAAAAAAAAAAAAGGGAGGGCTCCATCGGATGTAAGAGCAGAAATATTAGTTATTCAGATTTACAACTGGATTTAACTTTGCCAAAAACCTATGTCCATGGTATAATTTGAAAAAGGGATGACAACACTTTATTCTCAGTAGGTAAAAAGCTATTCCATCTTGAAAAAGAAGAATGACAGACACTAGCAAACTCCTTTGCAGTTTAAAAATTCCTGTCTATGCACATTACTCTTTCACAGAGAAAAAAAATAATAAATAATAAAAAAAAATTCTCTGTTTTGCTCTCTACACAAAGCTGCAACTAATTACAAGAAGAGACAGATGCTGAGTAGCCTTAAGGCTTTCCCTGCCACCACAGTGAGTCTGTGCGCTAGTCAACAAGCAGGTAGTGAGTGAACTCAAATGTTATCTGACAAGGCAGCAGATCCCATCACCTAGGGTTAGAATACAGACAAGCAACTCCGTGTTCAAAAGTAAAGACAGAAAAATTTCAAGCAGATTGTTTCTGACAGAAATCATATCACAGCCGCACTTTCTGACTAAGTCTACGCGAATGAAACTATACACTTTCTGTTTCCCATCTTCCCCTTTAAGAAACAACCAGTATTTCAAAGGTACATTGAAGGTGACAGCTCAATGCACAATGGTTAGCAAGTTCTTCTATGCTTGTTTTCTCTTTGGAGGTATTAGGAAAACTCTACTGCTTATCTATGGGGTAGCAGAAGATTGTCCCACTTTTTTCTAATCATTCTTCATTTCCTAAGCACTTCCAACTTGCTCATAGACGTGAATTGTCAGTTTCATAACATATAATTGTGGCACGAAGTAACTTCACATGACTATATGGAAGCTTTAGAGAAGTTGCATCACCCCAAAAAAGAAAGTTAGCAAAAAAGATAAAACCTGGCTCTAATTGCCAATATCATTTCCACTGGAAGACAAATATTTCCTAGGAAATGCACCAGCTGAATCCTAACAGAGAATTTGGTTATTACCTTTGAAAAAGAATTTTGCCCTCCCTCTACAATAACCATAATCTCTAGGTTAAAGGAAATTATGATTTGTGAACGTTGCAAATCTCTATAAAGTAACAAACTTAAACAGTTTTCTTGCTTTCCACCCAGAAAGGATTGAATTGATCTAGATTGATTTGGCTGTTTCGCTGTGAGTAATGTCAAAACAAGACAGGAGGAATACAGTGTTCAATGGAGCACATCAGATTTTATGTACATAGGTTCTAGCAGTGCTGTGGATTTTGACCTGCAAACTGGGCATTTGCTCCCAATGGCCCGTGAAAACCCCTAGGGAAGTTTTTGGGCTTTACTGACTAACATTACAAATACCGCTTTCTTTTACTGAAGACCAGCATTTTCCAACCTTAAAAATTAAACAGAGAATGTGAAGCATGCTTGCTTACCCTGTGGTATCATTAAGACATTGAAGGTGTCTGAGCCATTCATTCCTAAATATTCCTTTTAGCAGAATGGGATGTACACACTGATCATTACCACAGGTGAAACAGAGTGGACTAAAAACAGGAGAAGCACGTAAAGTATCAAACATTACAGAGCATGGCCACCCTGTGTTAAAATTATTTTGGACTCCAGATTTCCTTTACGTTTCCATTCCTCTCCCTAAAATTTTTAGGAAAGACGTGAATTATTGTCTAATATTGTGGATTTGCAGCATTTATCTCTACCTTCACCATTACTAAAATGACTATTGCACCACATATCATTTGAGATTATGCTAGAAAACTAGTGGCATGGAATATAGAAAACACATTTACATGTCTTCTAGTTGGAGTCAATCGATTTTATAGCATCCCCTACTGTGGAGCACTGATTGGCTTTAGTTATAATTAAATTTACATAGCTTGGGATGTAGTACTTTCCACACTGGAACAATGTTATAACTTACATAATTTTCTAAATGACTTAATTTTGACAATAGTCTCCAATAGATATTTCTAGGGATTAGAGCTATTAGAACTACATTACCAGCAGTAGCCCCCAGTTATACAGCTCTACAATAAAATTGGTTTATTAGCCTTCATACCACACAGATAAATTAATTTTTATTGTTCTTCTGTTCTAAGCTAAAGTATTTTATAGAAAATCAAATTCCTTGTAATAATTCCCAGTAATAATTTGTCCTTAAAAGTCTGGTTAGCAGGACTGTGCTTACTACGTGGAGGTTTATCATACCCATAGCTGCTTTATTCAACTCTTTCAAAATCAGCGTCTCTGCTCACCAATACAGTAACAGGAGCATCATGCAGATTATGAACAATTTAAAAGCAGTTAGACTTTGGGGTCAGTCATGCATGTCCTGTGCAGATTTGAGTGTCCTGCCTGAGGTTATGAAAGACCCACAAGCCCACTTCTCTTTCTGTAAATGAAGTCTGAAGAACCAAGAAAAAGCATAATTTGCAAAAGAAATATTCTGCCAAGAATTTCCCCATTTCTTCTGACCAACTCTTAGGATCTCTGCTAGGCCAATCAACAGGCAGTCTGGAAGGTGGGGGACCAGGAAGAACAAAAAAACTTAACAGCTTTTGTATTAAGAGAAAATGACCAAGAAAAATCATACCTAAAAAAATTAACCAAAACCTTGGTAATTCTAGAACCTGACTTGGTATCTGGTTTAATTCACCCAGGCAGACCCTGAACTCAAGAGCACTTAGGCTTTGGACCTTTCAGATCAAATTAATGGTTGGATGACTTACTAAATAATATTAATAATAAGCTCTGTCTATAATCAAATGGGCTGCCTGGTCTCTGTGAAATCAGTATATCACAAGCTCCTGAACACCATGAGTTCTTCTTGATTAATGTGACTAGCCAGGAAGGCAATGCTCACAGAAGGATGAAAACTACAATAAGTGAAAATTACAAAGAAATTACAAAAGAAAATGACTACTATAGCCCAGTGACTCAGTTACTTAAAGGTTATTCCAGACATACAGTAGGATGAAAAATTTGCTTCGAACGTTGGCTCCTTTTTACACCTTTTCATCCTGATCTTGGAGCAAAAGCTGTTAGTTCATCCCTTCTTAGGCACAGGATCCATTGTTTTAAGCAGCATTGGACAGCTGTACACAGACAAGCCAGATTCCTCATGCACTTGAGAGAGGGTCTCTGCAAGTTCAGAAACATCCTGTGGAAGCTGTGCAGAAATGGTATATATTTGGTAAGAGAAGCAGACAAGCGTCCTTTGTCAGATACAGCAAAAGCTTTACCAGTTTATTCATGATAACTATGCTTTTGTAATAAAAGCAGGAAGAAAAAATATTTTCATTTGATCATTCCTTGCTTTGTCTGCAAAAAGCCAGGTCCAGATCAGGGCTTCCACAAGGAGGGGACCTTTACCTGGCTGGAGTCTATCAGTACTGGAGTCCACCAGAACCCAGGCTGCTATTTATCTGAATAGTGATGTTCCATGCACATCTCCATCTAGCAAGTTTTCTATTTTCACTGAATACAGTCCCTATCAACTTAGCAGTTGTTAATGAAAGGAGGAGAACAGGTTATTAGAGGCTCTGTATTAAAATTATGTTTTATCAGAACCATGGACTTTTTCTTGTGTCAGATTCAGTTCTCTGAACTACAAAATCAGAATCAAGATATCCAAGACTGATCATCAAGAGCAGCCCTCTCTGCTCTCGTGCAACAGACAGGGGATGTTAAGAAGCTTGAAAGTAATTTCAATTTTAAAATAATATATGTTAAAAGTCTATTTTAATAGTAATTTCATAATTTCACTATGTATTTATCACACTAGTGATGTGTCAATTTTAGTGTAGCAAATGAAAGTCTTTTTCCTCACTTTTTATGCTGTTTCCAGGTAGTTGTTGCTAGTTTGTCCATACTATTACAGGATTTATTGTGCATCAGGTGATTACAAGGGCAGGAACTTTGCTTTGGTACACATTTGTAAAGTGCTATGTGTCCTTCTGGTCCTTTAAAAAAGAATAAACAACACTAGTATGCTTCATTTAACATATCTAAAAATATTTTTCCCCCAGGAATAGCAAGCAGGCACTCCGTAGCTGGCCACAAGGCCAGTAAAGTGTAATGCACAGAGACAGTGAGGATTGTCTCTCTACATCTCTGTCCATTGGTATGATCTCTGGCTTCTGCCTAAATACTATTGCATGGGGAACTGGTTATTCTAGTAATCAAAGTAATCAGTACTGGGTACTGTTACTGCACACATCTAGCCATTTAATCCAGCTTTTTTCCCAAATAACGTCCTTTGTTAAGAAAATTAACATTTTTAATTGCTTTTTTTTTAGCCTTCAGCTTGTCAAATTAAAGAAAAATACATATTTGTGTATATAAAAGGCAAAAAAAAATATAGAAGTGTATGTTGTATATGAAGGTAACTGCCTGTGTACTTTTCTGATATGGAACATGCCAAAAAGCAGCATTGTTCAAACACACCTTCCACAGTTTCCTTCTCTTCCTTACCACTGATGTTATTTTCTGCTCCTTCCCATGCTCTCCTTCAGGAGGAGGTGCTGAGGGGCAGACAGCTTACAGACACAAAGCCATTTCCATAAACGGTGGCCATAAACCCTGCCTCTCTGGAAACATGAGCTGCACAACACCTACAGAACTAACCCAACTTTTGTTGAAGACAACTTGTGCTTGTTTGTCATCGATTTTGCACCTTCATTGATTTTGTTAAAAATTAATTAGATTTACTTTGTGACTGGTTTTACTTCGCTTGGGTTTTTGTTTTTGTGTGGGGTTTTTTGGTTTTTGTTTTTTTTTAAAAACAAAACCAAAAACTTGTTTCAGAACACTTCTCCTATTAAAACTCCATGTTTTCCAACAGAAATTTTCCTGTTATTCAGACAGCAGCTAGTCAGGTATTTGCAATAACCGAGACCTCCTTAGTTGTTCAGGAGACACTGAAAAAAAATCCAAGACCAAACTAAGCTAATGATTAGAGCTGCATAAAGACATTTCAACTCACTCTGAGCCATACTTAGGACTCACAGTTACTCCTAAAGGGAAAGAACTGAAAAGATTGTTGGGGGTTTATGATTTTTTTTTTTAAAGTTCCATGAGAAGAATCACCAAGAGGCTTCTCTGAAAAGTCTCCAAAACATGGATTCTCCATGAGGAGACACTCAACAGGGAACAGCCAGAAACATCCATTGCAGATCTCCTAAAGTACCTCCAAATCTGCCCTACCCTGTCGAAATGTGTGTTTCAACTGATTTCAAATGGAATGGCAACGCACAGCAATCTTCAAACCACACATATCCTTCAGTCTCAGAGCAACAGCATGGTGATGTAGATACAGAAGAAAGAAGTGGAATATAAGATTAATTTTCCCAGGCTAGTCAAACTACTAGACATACATAGGAATAGGAAGGAACCCTATCTAAACCATAATCCTGTAATGTGCATCCTGCAGGTGAACTGCCATTCAAACATGGATCTACCTTGACTTCTTCAGGATTCTTTGGAACAAGGTCAAAGTCAGTGACCTTACAGATCCTATGTCTAACTTTTTAAGACCATATGTATAAGATCAATTATTAATTGTTAAAAATACAACTAAATTACTAGAATAAAATGAGCCATATATTTACCCTGACAATACAAATAAAAGCTTATTGAACCAGTATCTGGGAACATGTTGGGGACACTGTCTCATACACTAAGATTACTTGTTCACTGTTCTTTATTTTCCATAATTACCAATATTTTACCCACTAACACATAAATGTAAGCGTTTGTTTGAAACGAATATTATTTCGATTTTACACAACTTAACAGGAAAAAAAGTACAGGATTAAAACTATTTTCACTAGCCTCCAAGAAAAGCAGTTCCTGGCTTTTGGGTATTTAATGAATTAAGTCTTGGTTTTGTTGTTAAACATGATTTTTAGCCACATTGAAAATTGTTTCTTGGTAATAATAGGTTTTCAATAAAAATGCTTTTTTTCCTCTCATCAACTGCTATTTTGTTTCTCTTTTTGTCTCCAGCTGCTCATGTTATTACTTAATTTTTTTTCTTTCCTCTTTCGATCTTCCCTCCCTCCAGGTGTTTTGGTGCTAGTTTTCAACTATTCTATTTTGTGGGAGATTTCTCAAGCAGGATTTGTTCCCATCATGTTGGTAGGTTTTGTGTATTTATTTGCTATTTTAAATTAAAATAATCTTATCAGATCATTGTCATTCCTGTTAGAATGATTGGGGTTTTTTTACATAAATATACATGACATTAATGTGTGGCTGAACACAGCTTCATTTTACAGTATAATTTCAGCTTTTGGTTACAATCTCAAGAAAACATACCATCAGCTCAAAATATAAACGCAATTTCATCCTGTAGCAGTAGGAAAATCCCTTCCAGAGCCAATCCTTTAGCTTTGGTCTAAGCCTACTTACATAACCTCCCTGCAGCTTGGCACTCCAGGCACCCCTAAGGTCCAGCTCTGCAGTACTAGAGCAGCCCAGCAGAACTTCTGCCACTTGGACAGTTTCACAAGTGAAGTCGGTCAACTACTAAACTGAAAAAACTTGCCCACCAAACTGCAATTGCTCTTTGAATAATGTAATTATTTCTCATGTCAAATGTACTCTCACATTGTTTTGAGACGCTTTTATACTTGTTAGAAAGCAAGAAAAATAAGTAGATGCATAAAACCCTAACTTTGGCATGGAAATTTAAAGTTTAAAAACAGTTAAAAGGCTTAATTTATCAATTCCACTACAATAAAAACATATTTTAGATAACTAA
>NW_010140975.1:0-5695 GCF_000699245.1 Pterocles gutturalis
CGGGGGGTAAGTGACGGGAAGGGGGCTTCTCGGGAAACCGGGTGTAACTTGTGCGTGCAACGCATGTCGTACCTCTGCAAGGGTTTGTGGTTTTCGGTGGGTGAGCTGCTGACTGCGGGGGGGGGCTGCTGCGGGAAAGGTGTCTTGAATGTAATGAGAGGGGAACGTCAGGGGTTCTGCATCAGGAGGAAAGGATTGCTGAGGCAGCCAGGGGTGTGCAGCCAGCCTGTTCACACCGGACACTGGAAGAGAGGGGAAAGTTGTGCTGCGGTGGGGTCTTCCTCTCTGGTCCTGCAGCTTATAGCAGGTTAGAAAAAATGAAAGCTGAACTGTCTTATTGCATGGAACTGTAGTGTTTCAAATCATCAGGATAACCTGCAGTTAAACACACAGTTCCGCCAGAGAACAGGACAGCCCGCACCACTGTGCCTGGGGTCTTGTCCAAGGCAGCAGCCAGTGCTGAGACCTTCAACAGGTACTGAAAGTGATGGTTTACTGAACAGAGAAAGATCCAGGGAGAAATTCTGTGTTAGAAAACCAGGTTGTAGCTCCATCATCTTAAGCTCTTCTATTTTCCTCAGGCATTTGCTCCTAGTGCCTACTCTGGAAAGAACAAGGTTCAGCCATGCTGTGGGTCAGGTCAGGAAACCAATCCAGCTGAAAACAGTTTATTTAATATTCAGATGGACCAGCTTTTTGATTTGATTGTAGAGGGGCCTGGACACAGGCACAAGAGAAATGGCTAGATGGAGTAAGGAAGAAGAGATGTACCCATTCATCATCCACATTTAAGGCCATGGTGCCCCAATCACTGTGAGCTCCTCAAGAGTGCGGGTCCTACAGGCAGTCCATGAGAAATGGGCTTCCCAATCATGTGGGCACTTGAGAAAACCTGTTTGGGTTTTTAAAATTGAATCATCTGCGCAAGGTTCTTCTTGCCATCTACCAGTCTGAAGCATACAGACTGCAAATCTGGTTTGACTCATGCATTACAGCAGTTTCTTGAAACTCAGCCTCATCTCATGGCAGCGAAGACAAGTTTCCGCATGAGAACGTAAATTGATGCCAGGAAGGTTACAGGTGGTTCCATCTGTCACACCGCAGCATCCTTGCTCAAGCTCAGTGATGGCATTTCAGTGTAGCATGAATATCCCAGCTGTGCTTATTCACAGATCAAAGTGGTTCAGCTCGAGCTAACTAAAATCCTGTTCCTCTGTCACACACATGCTGCGTTACCCTTTCAGCTCAGAGCAGCTCCCTCACTGTCCGCAAGAGTGACCGTGCACCACACAGAACAACACCCTCAGTCTGTACCACAGCAGACAGCACAGAAGTGTGGAGTCCTGCGTGCCTCACCCACGTGTGGGGTAAACCTCGGGGGTCTGATTAGGCCCCCAGTGCCCATCTGCTTCCCCCCAGGAGCCCAGAGGGATGTAGCTCTGGGTTCTGTTGTTATCTGGGTAAGTCCCGCAGGTCCTCTGGTACTCTGGACCCTCCCTGCAGCAGGCAGACGAGCCGGAGCAGACCGTGCGGTGAAATGCAGGGGTACAAACACACTCGGTCCCCTGCACCTCATTTCCGACAGAACAGTCCACCTCTGAGTCTTGCTTGGTGGCGTCTGCAGCTGAGACCACCGTTGAGATGGAGTGGTGTGTCAGGTTAGGGTCTGCTGAATGCCTGCTCCAGGCCCCCGCACCATGCAGAGAGCTGGCTGCCCCGTGGGATGGTACCAGGGAGCCTTTTAGAGCTCTGGAAGCTCTGCTGATGGATCCCTTGCCCTGTGTGAGGTCCATTGATTTGTGCACACAGCCATGGGGCTTGATGGGAATGGCACATACCAAACAAACCAGCTCTGAGAACCCAATGGAGCTTCAAAATGACTTTCTCCTCCTGTGAGTAGCGTACCTGTAAATACCAGTGTGCATGGTTAATAGGTTCCACCTAACATCAACAGATCAGTGCAAGCTAAAATCACCAGAAATATCTAAAAATGGATATTGGTAAAGGAGAGGAAGCAGATATTTTTATCTCTAGAGAATGGTTCTTGTGTATTTAGCGCTGTGTGTTGGTTTGTTTGTACACGGTGTAAGTAGCTCCTCTGTGAGTTGCATGCCTCTACTGCTATGTCTTGCTTTTTGCAGAAAAGACTGTTTTCTTACTGAAACTGAAACGCTGGGAGCAGAATTCAGTTGTTGTTTGGAGGAGAAAATATGAGAGACTAAAGTCAAGGTCTGGTATGATTTCTGGGTTCTGAATCTCTTTAGGATAATTACTGGCATTAGATACTGACAAAAGCTACCTGTGCTCTTAGAAAGAATCCCCCAAATGGCTCTGCCTTTGCATTTCAACAGAGAAGAAGTGGCTATTTTGAAGTAGAGGATGAAAGCACCAACAGCGCGGCCTTCTGAAACTTGGAGAAAAGATGGACTCAGGTGAGAGCAACGAAGACAAAGCTGATGTGGGATTAAAACAGCTTCAGCCCCTACTGGAGGTTTTCCTACATTTGCTACATGTAATAACGAGTTCATTCAAGCCCGCCTGTGGAGCTATTGCCCTTCTTCATACATGGAGGGGTTGAGGGTGTGCGGTCCCAAACCAGCCCCTTCCCAGCATGCTGGTTGGAACTGATCCCCTCTGCCTGGGGAGCCCTTCGTGCCTTGGAGGCTCCCTCCAGCATGGCGTTTTAAGGTGCTTGTAATGGGAACTGCATCTTCACCAGCTTCCTGAGAACCGAGCAGTTGATGCTGATGGATTGCTTGCTGCGTCAGCTGGAGCTGTGACCCCAGCAGCCTCACATTGAGCGAAGACTCGGGTGAACCCACCATGCTTCGCGTGGCACTCCAGCCACACCGATCATGGGTGCTGGGGGTTCTTGAGGAGTTTGACCACTACACTTCCATGGCCAAACTCATGTCAGTCTACCCAGCAACCAACAGGAGCACCTTCAACTGGACAGACAGCCGCATCGTTGAGTGGGAGAAGTTTGCCGAGCTGGCTAAATATGAGCCAGAATCCCAGAAACCAACAGTGAAAGCTCTCCTTGTCGTGGCGTACTCAGTGATTATCATCATGTCTCTTTTTGGGAACATGCTGGTGTGCCACGTGGTGCTGAAAAACAAGAGGATGCACTCGGCCACCAGCCTCTTCATCGTCAACCTGGCGGTGTCTGACATCATGATCACGCTGCTCAACACGCCCTTCACCCTGGTAAGTGGCCCACTGTGCCTGGTGATCACACCCTCTGTGCATGCTCTTCCAGGACTGGGGTGCCAACCCAACACGATCACATCTAATGGACAGCTCTGCTGGGCAAGTGACACACTGCTTGGCAACCTGGGGGCTCCCTTTGCTCCATTACACCCTGTGTCTCCTAAAAGACCCTCAAGTCTCTTCCAGTATTCCACCAACCACGGCAAGAGCTTCTTGGGAAGTGCAGAGTAAGTGCCTGGATGAACACGTGCTTTTAACACACATGCAAAAAAAAAACTCAAAACTTAGCTGCTCAAAACAACTCGAATGCCCATCATACTTGGGTCACTGGAAGAAAGCAGTCAAGCATTTCAGATGTGCTATCTGGGTAAAGTGTTCAGTGGGAGCTCTCCAGGGCTGAAGGGGGTTTGTATGACCAAAACTTGTTCCACTTTTTCCCAACATAGTTGTTAGTATACTCAAAAAGTTATTACAGCTGTTCAAAACGGGGTTTATATGAACAAGCCAGGAGAGGGGCTGCAACAGCACCACTCGATTAATCTACGGATTTGACCTTACAAACTGTTACGTGGAGGTGTTTCAAAACCCAGAGTGGCTAATCTTCCCTTGGGTTTCAGATGGAGGTTCTCAGCCAGCTGAAAAGCATGTGGTGGCTCGGCCGCAATGCAAAGGTTCTCCCCATGGATTTGTTTTCGGAACATTTGCTGGCTGATGGCATCTCGCTTTCCCCTCAGGTGCGGTTTGTGAACAGCACATGGGTCTTCGGAAAGGCCATGTGCCACGTCAGCCGCTTCGTGCAGTACTGCTCCCTTCATGTCTCCACACTGACCCTCACTGCCATCGCCCTGGACAGGCACCAGGTACAACGCCCCCGGCCCCTCGCAAGGCTCTTCCTGAGCCCCTGCCTGTCCCAGCCAAGCTGTGGGTTCAAGGGGGCTGAATCCTCGGCATTAAGCCCATCTCCCGGAAGCAGGCTCTAGAGCTAAATGCAGATGCCCCTCGCATGTCGCAGTAGGAAGGGTTGATGGAGTTCTTTAGGATCCCAGGTAGGGGGGAGGACAGAAACAATAAAATGAGGCATCATGGGTTTCACAGGACACTCCCAGCCTTTTACGTGGAAAGGGGTGAGGACACCTTTTCAAGCAGTTTTTAAAAGGCCAGGTCTAACTGAGCCCCCAGGATGGGAGGGCAAGTCGATTTACATGGGGAGCCCTAGAAGACAGCAGAGCCTCCGCTGAGCGCAGTGTGGGTTCAGCTGGACAGGGGACTTTTCCAGGCTTTTTAGTTTACCCCCCAAAACCCATCAGACACCTCCCTGGGCGTTTGCTGCACCATCAAGTTGCAGTCGGAGCTGGCAGCAACTCTCAGCTCACTGTTTTAGGGAGTAAAAATAAATCCTGAGACTGAAGTGCCATGGCATAACTATAGGACTAGTGCTGGACCGGTGTAAAGGGGAGTGGCAGAGTGGGAAACCTCTGTTGAAAACACTGGGAGGAGATTTCAGAGCCCTGAGAAGCCTTTACCCCCCATCTGCCCACAGCTGGGCTGTTGGCTGTCCACAGCAATGAACACTCGATGCACTGCGAGGGCAGCCCAGTCAGTGTGCGCTGATCCCCAGCCATCCTCTGCTTTTCCTGTCAGCCAGACAGTGTCTTCCAGACTCCCAGATTTTGTGGGCTCCTTTATCTTTTAATCTAACAGAGGAAACTTTGTAAACGGGGAGTTAATGCCTCAAAAGAGGGGAGGAGTGCTCAGCTATGCAGGTTCAGCTAGAACAGGAGACATTTCTTTATGTAATTCATACAGAATAAACAAACATACCCATAAGTGAAGAGACTCATGTAGGTATCTTTTTTTTTCCCTATCTAATGTAACCCACAGTTTAAGGCAAACGGTTCTCACAGAAGAAAAGAGTTTCCTTAGAAGCTCTTCTGAGCAGACTGAAAAGTTCGGGTTTCCTATTTTCCAGATCACTCTGATAAGCAGGACATTTTTCCTAATCACGGATGTCATTTTCTTAACAGCACTAGATCATGGCAAAAAATGCCTGTGCTGTTGGTGAAAGGACTCTGCTTTCACGGTGCAGTCTGTTGCAGGTCATCCTGAACCCGCTGAAGCAGAGGATGTCCCTAACGAAGGGAGCGCTGAGCATCTCCATCATCTGGCTGATGGCAACCTGCTTCTCCCTTCCCCACGCCATCTTCCAGAAGCTTTTCCAGTATCACTACAGGTGAGTTATTTCCCCTTTCAGGTGAGCGTGGAGAGGTCCGATTGCCCTCTGCAGCGAGAGCTGCTGCGGGCGTCCCGTACTTGGGAATGTTCCTCTGCGGTGCCCAACCCGTTCTGGTCCTGTTGTCCCCACCAGCCTGTGGCACTGCTGGGATGGCTCCTGGCTGGAAAACAGTCTGTAACGCTGCACAAACGGGGGTTTTTCGTGGCAGTGTGTCATGCTGCTGGTGCCTGCATTTTGCAGGAAAGCCAAACT
>NW_010140975.1:5726-8237 GCF_000699245.1 Pterocles gutturalis
GGTCGAGGGGATGATCTTACAGCAAGCAGGGTCTTCAACCCGAGAGTGGCAGGAGCAGGGAAGGAGGCAGGAGCAGGCAGCAGGAGGAAGATCTCTATCATAGATACCAAGCTGCTGTATAAAGGACAAATCTCTCTTCCTACAGCACAGCCACTTCCCTCCCATCAGCGTGGCAGGGGAGGGTCTGACTGCCCGCACGGGCTTTTCATCACTGGTCATACGAGAGGTTACACAAAGTGGGGGTGTAATCCAGGACATCGCAGCTCCTCCTGACTCGTGTTTGTGATTGATTGGTCTGGCAGCAAGCTCCGCAGGGATAGAATATCTGCAACTGCTCGGATGTTGTAAACAGAGTGCCGGGTTACTCCCGCGCTCACATTGCTCCACAGCTGTGTTCAGGGTGTCGCTGAGCAAACTGCTCATGAATGAACCGACACCGCGGTCTGTCCTGCGGCACCTGTCCCCAGTCATCCCTCAGCACGGCCGGAGGAAACCCAGCCTCACCACGGCACGAGGCGGCTGGGCGGTATAAGGACTTCCAGGACATGCTATTCTCGTCCCTGCTTTCCATTGAATAAAAATCGCAGTTGTAATACTGCTCGTAATAGCTCCTGTGCGGCCAGGGGCTGTGGGGCAGCAGAGCGTGGGCTCCACCAGCACCAGCACAGCCCCATGGCCAAGGCCATGGTTATACCAGAACTTACCCAAACACAGCCTCCTGTCTGGTTTGGCTCTTAACCAGCCTCCTCCCTGCAATAGCTGTAAGCCTCTTGCCCAGCTGTGCCCCCCTGACAGAGGGTGAGTGGGGAGGGGGCCAGGGGGGCAGCAGCTGGTTTTGGGGTACCCGCGGGCTGGCTCTGCTGCCCACTCTGCTCAAAGGTGGTTTTGGGCTCTGCAAGCACCGGAACACCACCATTGCCAGCCCTCGGCTGCATCCAGCAGAGCTCTGCCCCCCCCGTCATCCCTCTGCCAGCCACCCACAGGGCCCACACGCAGGCGACCGTTTTTCAGGCAATCATCTATTTGTGGCACAAAAGCCAGCTCCAGAGGTTGAAAACAGGATATTAAAGATGTTAATCAATACTGCAATGAATAACGCAGCCGGATGGGGACTAAAGCCTGTGCTGAACGCAAGCGAGCCGGGGACAAGGGTTGAGGAGAGCAGGGTGAAATGGAATAAGAGAAAGAGGGGATAACAATGAAAAAAAAGGAGAAAACATTCCCCAGACATAAATGTGTGAGTGCTCCTTTCTCCTAACATTTCATCACGTCCAGTCATCTGCTGGGACATGGAGGGGACACGGTGCTCTGTGGAGGGTGCTGGGTGTCCCGGCCGGGAGCCAGAACACGCGACCAGAGCCTGGATCTGCTGGGATGGGTGGGACAGGTCGCTGGAGTCCTTCTGTTAGCTGACATCAGAAGTGAACCTGTCAGGCTTAAGTTAAACTCGAGTTAGGCGACCTGCACTGGTTTTTGGGGCAGAGGAGCCCGGCACTGCCAGTGTCTGTGCCTGTCATGCAGGAAGGGCAGGTGCAGCCGGGTCAGCGCTGCATTCACAGCAGCCCGTTTTGTCAGAATCAGCCATCAGGGGAGTCTTGCACCATGTTAAGGGGACACAAGGGACTTGTTCAATTAAAATCATCTGTATCTTCTAATAGGAAACTCCAGTCCGTCTTTCTAAGAACTTCCTTTATCAGACAACACAACTATTTAAGAAGGGGAAAGGGGATAACCAGATGCCAGGCTTATTGCTGGTGAGACAGACACAGAGAACACCATGAAGAGACTTTCTGGGAAACAGAGGTCTGACTGAGCTCTGTTTTGTTGGGCTGAGCAATATCTGGCCCTCCTCCATCTGTGCTGCAAAGCTGAGGAGGTGATTGCAGGGGTGTGGAAGCCCCACTGGGGTTTGCCAAATAAGCAGCATCCATTTGCACAGCACTGGCCACACGCTATACACGTATCTCTGTTTTTAAGGGAAGCCACTGTCCGGAGTTTGTGTCTCCCCGATTTTCCTGAGCCTGCAGAGCTGGTCTGGAAGTACCTGGACCTGTCCACCTTTCTCCTCCTCTACCTTCTGCCTCTGCTGATCATCACGGTCACCTACACGCGCCTGGCCAAGAGGCTGTGGCTGCGCAATGCCATCGGCGACATCACCACGCAGCAGTACATCGCCCACCACAGGAACAAGAAGAAGAGCATCAAGATGCTGATGCTGGTGGTGGTGGTCTTTGCCATCTGCTGGTTCCCTCTCAACTGCTACGTGGTGCTCATCTCCAGCCTGGGCATCAGGACGAGGAACTCCCTCTACTTCACCCTGCACTGGTTTGCCATGAGCAGCACCTGCTACAACCCCTTCATCTACTGCTGGCTCAACGAGAGCTTCCGCTCCGAGCTCCGGTCCCTGCTCTGCATCTGCCAGAAGGTGCCAGGGGCTGGGGACAACGTGCTGCCGCCTGCGGCCACGTCCTGCCGCGAGGCGTGGGCAGAGCAGGCCAGGCACAGGAAGGG
>NW_010140975.1:8272-9612 GCF_000699245.1 Pterocles gutturalis
GTGGGGGGCTGGGCTCGGGGGGAGCCCCTCGAGCACCCCAAGCCCATGGGTGCCACTGCTCCAAGGAGGGGGGACACGCACAGGGGGCAGGGAGGGACACAGATGGGGTAGTTTGCTTTCAGGGTTTCCCATCTCATCGCTAGCAGAGGGAGGGGACCCAGGTTTCCAGCATTGCTTGTGCTGCCCTGAGCCGCTGGTCTGTCTCAGCAGTTGTGACATGTGCTGTGACACCAATGGGCCTTTGCAGAGCAACAGAAAGGGACCCGCTGTGCCGTGCGCTTGAAGGAAGGACTTGGGCATCCAGGCTGGCTCCATCCATATGGAGTTCCACCAGATAATTTACACCAAATCCTGCCAGCAGCGGTAAGGGGCAGCAGCAGCAATTTCCCCTCTGGACGGTGCTGCTCCTCTTCCCCCAGCTCTGTCCCACCTCTCCCTCGGCGCTTGGCACCTGCAGAGCCGGCAGCTGAAAACCCTCCTGGCTGGGGGGGCAGCAGGATGCACACCGGCATCAGCCTCAGAGGGCATGCAGGCAGACAAATTTAGTGCATTGAGAACTTCTCTTTGGTTTTATTATAAAGATACTAATTCAGGAAATGAACTGGCACTAACCCAAAGGCCACAAAATATTTCATCAGGGCTGTAACACTCGCTGACTGAAGAATGAAATCATCCTGCGTGATTACTAATTGCTGTAAAGAGTTTCATTGAAACAACGGAATTGACGCTGACTAAGAGGGAGGGTTTTGTTTACAGTCCCAGGAAAAGTACAATTTAATTAGCTGTGCTCAGGAGGCAGGTCAAAGGAAGAACACAGAACAAAGGAAAGAATTAGTACATGAGGGAGAGAAAAAAAAAAAGCCAGGGAAAAGAGACATTAAAGGCAGAAAGAAACCAGAATTGCTATGTGATTTTGCAAGCAGTGCAGAGCAGTGGCTGTGCACTGGGGAGCAGGGACAGAAGGAACCTCCTGGGCTGGCCAGTGATGCCTCTTTCCCATCACACCATCCCTCCTAAAAATTGCACCGAGACCAGAGAGGCTGGACTTCACCTCCCAGCATCCCTGGCTGAGCCTGAGCAAGGGCCTTCTCTGACTTGGAGAACACAAGCAAAAGACAGGGAAATATTTATTACTTACTTATTCACACAGACCTTGGGTTGAGTAGTCATAAGTCTCTTACAGAAGCAACACCATGGATTTTTTGAGCCCTGACAGTTCCTGGGTGATCCTTCAAAGCTTGGTGCTGGCCACCAGCACGTGCTGCAGCGGTGCCAGAGGGGCTCTGGAACGGACCCGCTGGGGCAGCTGCTCTGCTCCTCAGACCTGAAATTCTTAGGGA
>NW_010140975.1:9633-20409 GCF_000699245.1 Pterocles gutturalis
CTGCTTTGAATCAAAAGTGTTCAGCGCTGGTGTGGCTGCACCGTGAGTGCTGTGTGCATCTCTGAGCCCATAGTTTAAGAAGGATGTGAAGGTCCTTGGACGCCTCCAGAGGAGGGAAAAAAGAGCTGGTGAAAGCTAGGTGATGGTTCGGGGTAGTTCAGAGGCAGCTGTGGCTGCTGGAGGTCCGGGATGCTCCTGGCCATAGCCTGGATGGAGCCCCTGCCTGGGGAGGAAGGGGCATCCGGGTCACTGGTGGGGATGAGGACATGCTCCCACCACCTGCCTGGAGGAGGATAAGACAGGATAAAGAGGGGAAACTGAGGACTGATTTTTTTTTCCCCATTTGTGCAGTGAGAAGGAAGAGGAGAGACAGGAAGGGAGGTCCTGGCTGTCGGGCCACCTGACCCTGCTCAGCCACGTCCCTGCACCACAGGCATACATACATCTGCACGAGGAGATGGCTGCGGAGCATCCTGAGCAGCAGCAGAAACAGATGAATACACGAGCCCTGGGCACTTCCCTTAGAAACTGACGGTTATCTGAACACCGGGATTTCAAGCAGCCTGTCCTTGGGCGCAGGTGCTGCCCTCGCTCTGGGTAGAGCTGGGGCCATTTTCATCTGAAGAACATCTTTGTGAGTTTTTCAAGCCAGTAAAAGCATCTCCAATTAATGAGCCTCATTTAATTATTAACAGAAGTTGTCATTTGCCTTTTTACTGCTCCTCACTCCTCATCAACTTTTACTGAATGGCCCTCAAACTGACGTGTATTCCACTTTAATAAAGCGTTATTTCTTCCCTGTGGAAGGGTGGATGTCCGTGTGGAGTTTTGGGTTTCCATTACAGAAATGTAGCCGCCTGTTTCCACCCAAATGTCTTCAGAAGTTTAGGAGAATTTTTCCCAAAGACTGCAAAACGCAGCATCCTTCATCCTTTGGCTGCCGTAGCACAAGTTTCTAGCCTGAGCTGAGGATGTAGGTGAGATGCTGTTATAAGATAGGGTGGGTGGGCTTCTTCCAGCGACTGGAGAGTTTGTTTCATGAGTAGAAGGGTGAGCGATGGCAGCCTCGGGGCAAACCGGGAGATGGCCACAAGAAGCCTGGGAGATGCCATGTTGTACGGACACAGGAAGGAATAAAGTCCTGAGAGGACCAACTGGAGAAAGCCCCCCCTCCACTGAGGCCAGGGCAAGGATGAAAAATCAGCAGAAAAGAGAGTCAGTAACAGGATTTATGCCAAATAACAAGTAAAAAAAGCTTACCCATGTCTCTAGAGCTGCAGCAGCAGTGCTGGGTGAGCACCAGCACCATCAGCTAACGAGGAACCCAGAGCCTGGTGAGCCCTGAGCCAGGGCTGATGTGCTGATCACACCCACCTGGTTCAGCAAAAACACCACGGGGGTCACCCGAAACCACCCAGACTTTAACAAAAACACTCACCTAACATTTAATCCTGGATGAGTATATTCTTTCTTTGCTATGTTTACTGCCCCAGACAAAACTTTCCAGGGCTCTTTGAATAACATCTGCAAAGCGAACATTTCACAAAGGAAAAACGGAAAGTGGAAAATTGCATTCCCCACCCCCCCCACCCCCCAGAGCTCTCTGTAACAGCTCGGGGAGCTGTGCATGACCCAGCACCCAGGCAGCTGCGCTTGCAGGGACCCCCAGCCCTGTGCTCAGCCCGTGCCTGCGGTGTTGCTCTCAGGGTTCCTGTCCGTAGGCTGCTGTGCACACAATACTCAGTTTCTAGAGAGCTAGTTCTATATTTTCTTTCATTGTACATATTATATCGTGGGCTTCTATGAAATAACCATGGCAACAACACTAACACTGATACTTTCCACGAGAAATACTAAGCTATGGCTCTTGCTGTGATTCTGAAATGAAATCTACCTCGCTGATGGCAAATTCTGGGGTATGAGCCAAGCCGGGGATTAAATCCCATCCTCAGGGCTGTTTTACAGTGCAAGACAGATAGATGCAAATTTTCAGTAGTTTCTTGAGCTGTTTGTCCACGAATGCTGGTACAGGCTGGCTGCTGGTTTTCTCAGAAACAGCCAAACTTCTGGGAAGCAGCCAGCAGACCCTGGAGCGTGGCTGCCCATCACCCCTGCTACAGGAGAGCTGTGCTGGGAGCCCTGGCACTTCCCGTGGCCATGGGTGAAGTAGAAATCTCCTAACCTTGTCTTGAGCCCATCTTTAATATTTCTTAGGTTGGGTTTTTTCCTTCTTTCCTTTCTGGAAATGGCTCCATAATCAAGAATCAAGGACCTCATTCCAAAGGTGTGGGTCTCTCTCCATACTCCCTTGATCTCCTGCTAATCCACATAGTTAGATATCTCTTGCTGGGAGAAATAACCTAGCTGGTTTTCCTTGGATCTGTCAATTGTAGCATCTCCTCATTGCTGAATTTTTCTCCCCTAAATGGGCATGATGTAAGAGCTGACTGTATTGCATCTTAGTAATGGCTCAGCTATCTAGGCTGGCAATTATCAACGCCTGAACGGGGTTCAAAGCCTCATACGCTTTGCCCGTCGCCTCGAGGCTCTTGTATCACTGGAGGATGTCCTGACTAACCCGACGGCACTCTCTCAGCAGTGTTTGGGCAAACGATGGGATGCACAACATAAAAAAATAAAAATATAAACTGAGCTGTGTTGTTGGATTTGGGCAAGGCGCAGCGACTGAGGGACATGAGGTTGCACCTCTGCTGACCCGCAGGCTCACGGCTCGCTGCAGCCATCAGCGGTTCACCTAGCCAAGGGCTGGGAAAGAGAATCCAAGACATTCTGCAAGCCATCACCCTACAGCTGCAGTGCTGCTGTCCCTGGTAGGTAACGTGGATCTGTCCCAGCCAGGCAAAGCCCCGGGAGGCGAGACCTCGAGGGTGAATTTGGAGGGCAGGTTATTAAAACACCAAGTTACCAGAAGTCTACTCCAGAGAAACTATTTGAGCACACACGACTCAGTGTGCAAAGATTCAACAGAGACGTGTCTGAGTGATTAACAACCCAGATTTATTAACCTTAGCTCATGCCAAATGCATCTAACTGCCTTCAGCGTAGTTGCTGATGGAGACGATAACAGCGCACGCGGTGCAGGGGATACCTGAATTCCAGAGACAAATCCCCTTATATAGCCCCATCACATAACGAACAAAGAAACCACCAAATGCCAACTAGATTAACAAAAAGCAAGCAGGAAAAAACCCACAATGAGTCAGAAAAGTTAGCTCAGGAAGGAGAACCAGAATACAATTATCATCAGTTAGCTCTTCAAGTGGAAAACAGGACCAAGGGGCTGGCCAAAACTGCAGGAATAAATGGAAATGTCCCCAGTTAAATACAGCTTAGGCTCTGGGAAGTGGGGATACAGCTGGGTCAGGGTCAGAGAGCATCCTCAGCACATCGGTTCGCTCCCAGACCGGGGGAAGAAGAGGGAGGAAGAAGCCAGGCTGCAGAGGGCACACCCACAATTAACACCTGGGAGCTGATGAGCAGACACTTCTGCACGGGCAGCATGGGAAAGCCTCTCCGCAAGCCAGGGCAAACAGTTCTGCCCCCTCACCGGCTGAGGAGCGAAGCACGCCGCTTCCCTCCAGCTGCCTCCCGCGTGCGGTGGGGAGAAAAATGCGTCTGATCTCCCCGGGCTTCGGGTGCAGCCCAGGCAGGAACGCTGATGGGCGAGGGCGGGTTTGGCATGCCAAGCAGGCAGCTCTCGGTTTAAGGACTCAGGGTGATGCTCTGAGCTCTGCTGGCGAGGGGGGTGATGGTGTTGGGAGGGCAGTGAGCCGGCACAGCCGGAGGAGGGGTGTCTGCAAGCATCCGTGCCTCTGTCACTGCACCAGGGCAAACCCCTGCTCAGGAGAGTACTGGAAGTTTGCCCAGACATTGAAGCAAAACCACTTCTTGCCCTGCCCCTCCCCATATTTTTTTCTTTGCCCCAATAATAAGGGTTAAATTAATTAATTTGGCCCTTGTAATGAGGTTTTATCCTCCCGTGAGCCAACACTGGCTAATAATGCCTGGTCCAGCAATGCCAAATCACGTGAGGATGCTGCCCTCTGCAATGAGCTGTTGGTGAAGAGCAAGTGTCACTTATCAGAGGTGAGAGGAAAAATAACAATAATTAAAAAAAACCCCAAACCAACAGGCTGAGTCCTGCAAGAGCCACGTGTCTGGTTTTACAACACAGTAGTCTGTCACTTGGAGAGACTTTTCCATGACAGTCTCATAAAAATCTCCTTGGTAGACAGGAACAGACAAATGGCTTTATAAAATCAGAGTGATGGACCATCTAATTTGTCTGCTGGAGACAAAAACAATTGCTTTATGGGACAGTTACAGGGAGTGTCCCCATTAATGGAATTTCTGCTTCTTGCCTTGCAATTAGTGCTGCATCGGAGCACAAAGGTTTATATCCTGCCCAAGTGCCATCTCTGCCTAACACACGTGTATACATAAAGGTCTGATCCACACCGGGTCCTGGCAGGCTGTCGGACCTTAGTGGTCTCCTGCCCTGAGGATTTCCCCTCTGCAAGGATCTTCAGTTGGTAGTGACAGTGATTTTCAAACCATCATTTCTGGCAGTTTCACCCATTCTACAGCCTGCTCCTCGCCCAGCCCCGCGCAGTCATCGCTGTTTCACCGCCAGCCTGAGCACTGCAGTCAGCGTGGGTCCGAGGCGGCCAGGCTTTGGGTGTTGTTAGGAGAGAGACAGTTTATGACACACAGTAAAAACGATGGCAGCAAGCTTTAGAGCAACAGACTGTGTTGAGAGGGAGATGGTGTTTGCTCGCTGCCACATCTCGTCTCGGGCAGTTTCAGACAGGAGTTAAGGGACCAGTTAATCAATGGCCTCAACCCTTTGCAGCTTCCTTCTCCTTCCACTGCTCATCTTGCTCTTTCACTGGTGAAACATGTCAAACAAGGCAGAATTATAGGGAGTCCCTGGATCACCCTGAACTTCCACTCCAGATTTACCAGAGATCAGTTAACGAGGCGCTGCAAAGGGCTGGATGAGTCCGGGCTGGTGTGGAAGCGGCTGTTTCCTCCCGAACTGCGACACATTGCCCCGTCCTTCCAAGCTAAGGTTAAAAAACCTCCTAGAGACTGGAAAGGAATCAAGGGGTAGGGGTTTTTTAGGATTCCCTTCATGGTACAGTGTCTTTGCTGACTCTGTATCTACAGGTCAGTTATTTAGCAGACTATCTTCATTTTCTACCCTGTTCTTGAACTACACACGTCAGCGACTCTTGCTTACGAGCAGTAACGCCGACAGCTCCCTGCACAGAAACGGTGACAGCTACAGCTCCAGATAAACACCTTCATGCAGAATCCCCTCTTCAGGTTCACCTTTCTATTGCAGGCTATAGATTTTTTTTCCTTTATTAAATTTGAGGGTGAATTTTAAGAAACGTAAAGAAGAGGTACGGAATGGGCTGCAAAACCACTTTAGTCTTTCACTATAACTCTGTTCCCCAATGCAGCAGGGTTCGAACCCCAAATTGGCCCGTTGTCCAGTCTATTGGCTCCCGTTAACATAATGACTGTCACACAGAAACACTCTGGCCAGTCTCAAAAAGCCTCATCTACCACCGGGAGTTTCACTGGGATAATGACGCATTTTTGATGGATAGCAATAATTATTTATTATAATAATTATAGGCAGCAGGCTGTCCCTGAAGACAAAGAGTGTTTGTTTTATATCAGCAAGGATTTATGATTGGAGCTGCAATGTTTTTCCTTAAAAATGAACTTCTGATAGGCTATTTTTAATCCTTTTTTTTTTTTTTTTGATGGTAGCTGTTGTTTCTCCCCATTTGGCTCCAGCTGAGGGTTTGCTCTCATTAACATCCCCCTAGTCCCCTGAACACTGTGCCCAGTTCCCCAGCCCTGAATCCACACAGAGTGATCCTGGCGGGTTCCCCTTCCTCAAATTTGGAGGGGATCTGACGGCAGAGACAGTCCCCAGGCCGGGGTGGGGTTTCCTCAGCCCAGCAGAGCCGTGGGGTGATACCTGCACCTACTGCGGGCGATGCAGAGCTGCCGGAGCCGCTGGCATCCCAACTTGCGGAGCTCTTCCCGGCTTTTTGAAGACGCATCTGGCAAGTCCTTGTGAGTCAGCCCATGGGTTTGAAAGGTGAGTTGGGAAGGTAGAAGAAAAATGTCTGTCTCCTGGCAAACACATTCAATAATTCAATAATGTGCTGTAAAATGTGTGTTTTCATTCATGAGTAATTGCCCTGGTGTCCTGCAGGGAAGTGGTAATGTGGGAACCATGCACGCAGGGGAACGCTTGTGGAAAACACAAAATGGGAAAATCAGAGAGCAAACAATGAAAAATCGGCTGTGGGGAAGGAAAGTGGAGACAGAAGGAAACCTGGGACTGGAAATTCAGTTCTCTCTAATGGATTTAAGTCTTAATTTTTAGTAACAGAAATGTTACTGACTGTCCTCTAGCCCCTGCACAGAGAATGGAGCAGAGTGGGTATAAAAGGTTCGGTGCCACAATTACCCTGTCAAGGAGAGCATGGAGGTGTGGGCTGAGCGAGACGAGCCCAGTGGGAGAAGAGGTTTGTGACGATGCTGAGCACGATGGGTGCCACGGGGATGAGCATCGCCCATGTGAGGAGCTGCAGCAGCGCACAAGGGAGCCGAGCATCCCCGGGCCTGTCCCTCCCGACATGAAAACACGCTGAAATTTAATTACAGGCTATCTCCTTCAGTTCACAGCTGTGAATTCCTTGTTCTCCCTGCCATCATTCCTGGTTTCTGCTCTTTCCTCCTCATGACAGATGCACACGGGGAAGCTGGGGAGCGGGGCTGGACCCTCTGCCGTCAGCGGTTGCTGCATCGCTCTGGAGCAGCTCAGACACGGGGGATGCTCGGGCACGGCCCTGGCTCTGCTCCCCCCCACAGGGGTCTGCGCAGCCAGGGACACCCTCGCAGGCTGGTGCACCCGGCTGGACACAGGCACCAGCACAGGGGGACCCAGCAGCACTCTCCTCCCCTCCTGCCCCTGCTCTGCGGCTGTCCCACCCTTGGTCCCAGGACAGCCTGTGGCAGGCGTCTGAAGGAAACCTTTGGAGGGATGGAGTTCCCTTTCTGGTGAGCCTCCAAGCCCAGGGGCTGTTCAGAGACTGGCTGCCTACCCGAATTCTGCCCAATTATTAATGTTGGGTAAGTAGATGCTAATGGCTAAGTTGCCTTTGACCGACACAAAAATTTGACGGGACAGCTTTCCACCCACCCAAAATGTGCTCTGAACCTTTGTGGAATCTTATAACTGCCACATAGGTGAGCGCAATTAGACATCTGTGTGCTAACGAAGCAGCCGTGCAGGTCAAACCTGGGCAGAGCAGGGCTGTGCCAGGCTGCCTCTGCTCACTGCGGGGGGTTCTGCCTCCGTTGGGCGGTGGCTCGCTTTTCTTCTGACCCTGCTGGTCTGTGTTCAAACATCAGAGATTTCCACAGGGTAGGCAAGAACACGAGGGGAAAAAGCAGGAAAGCTGCACTTGCCAAGGTGTGACTGAGCTCTTCGTCGTTCCCGCTGCTTGCTCGCTCCACCCAGCTTTGCAGTGTAGCCCAGCACCCCTGAGGAGCACATGCTTCCCTCGTCTGACCCCTTCCTACGGAGAAAAGAGCAGCCTTCTCCGGTCACCCCGTCCCTCTTCCTGCCTCTCCTCCCTGTCAGTGCAGTGTTTTGTGCCTTGGACGCTGTTGTACCAGTCCTGCATCCCAGTGGAGGTGTTCCTCCCAGAGGCAGTTGGGGTGAGGACTGTGTGTGCCCCAGCACCTTGACGTGCCGTCAGCCTCCGTGCAGCCCGTGGCTGACGCGGAACCAGGAACTGAGGGGCAGGAGCCAGCTGACCGCCGCGGAGCTGGCTCCAAACCCACGCTGTTCTCCTTGCACGGAGTGTGTTCCTCCTGCCGGCTCAGGCCCACCGGCGGCTGCTGTTATCAGCGCTGAGAACAGGAATCCCAAGTACTCTGCGGGGAACACGGTTCATCTTCATCACTCCTGGCGCATCAGCCAAAAATGAGGCGAGACCAGACAAGACAAACGCTCTGAGGCAGGGAGCAGGGTGTAAACTCTTGTTCACAGGGAGCTCCTGGGTTGGGTGTAAGCATCTGCTTTACATGGGAGTGGTCCCCCCAAGGATTCTCCAGGAGAGCAGACCCTCGAGGTGGGGCCAAACCCACGCACACCTTACCTCCTGCAGCACGTCCAGCCCTCAGACACCAGGAATGGAACATCCTGGATGGACACAGCCCCAAAACCAGGAGTCACTTGGAGATGAGGCAAGGCAGACTGAATTCCCATCCCAAGAGCATGCAAGAGGCTGCTCTCCCAGCAGACAGACCTCTCCTCCCAGCAGAGCAGCCTCAGGAGAGCTGCTGGGCATGGGCTGGGCTCTCAGCTCCTCCAGCACTCACAGCACGTCCGCCTGCAGCATCCACCACGGTTCTGCTCGGGGCTCTGCGCTGGCAGGGGCATTCAGGATCCCCGACTCCTTGCAGACCTTCGGTAAGTCTGGTTTCACTGTTACCTTGGGGTGCATCATTTCAAGCACCTGTGCAAACAGAGGCCTGGCACAGCCCAGGAGCTCCATGGAAAAGGCTTCTTTGAAAACCACGCCCGCCAATACCCCTGCTGATTCTATGGTTTTGGATGCAGTGATGAACTGGTTCTTCTGGGCCGTGACGCCAGAGGCTTCTCTACCCGTAACATACCTATGGCACTGCTCTATCGGCAGCAGCAGGAGCGCCCGCAGCAGCGTCGCACGGGGCACTTCACAGTAGGAATGAGCTACGGCAGAACCAGCACCCATACAGCCTGCAAGAGTTTGTGCGAGTATAATAGCTTTAATTAGAAAATAAAATCACATTCTTCATTCTAATAATTATTCCGAAGAACAGACCAAGTGTAAGGGCATGAACAGACTTAACGAGCACTGTAATTACCGAGCCTAAAGAACAACTGCTCCTCAGCAGAGCTTTAGGAACGGGAGCTCCTTGGGCACTGGTTATGTGGTCTCAGCCTCCTCCCCGTCCCCAGGCCACGCACAGAGCCCCGCCTGGGATTCGACCCTTCTGAAGAAGATTAAACCTGCACTGCAAACAGCAGCTGATACCCCCGGGATGGGGCAGGGGTGCACTTCTCCAGCAGAGCCCATTGAAGCCGTTCCTGCCCCGTTCCCACACCAGCAGCACAAGGATGATGGACTTGCTGCAGCAGCATCTGCCTGCCCCTGCCTGGCACAGCCTCCACTGACGCCTGCGGGCGGGGGTCTGGGGGCTCATCCCTATGCTCCTGCCCAACAGACAGACCCACAGCAGCAGGGGAGAGGAGTCAGACCCACCGAGCATCTCCACTTTCAGGTCCGAAATTTATTTATCTACAAATACACAGCACTCGAGAGCACCAGGGCTGGGAGGAATGTGGGGCATGCACACCCCCCGTGTTTGACAGAAAGGGCAGGAGCTCCAGCTGCTGCTTTATTTGAATACAGACATCACCCCAAACACAACATGAACAACTCTACATCAGAATTACAGTGGTAATGACAAAGAATTTACAAAAATATAAATAACCTATTCATAACCCTAAAGAAAAATAACATTCACCATAAAAGATACCATGTATTCCCCTAGGTAAACCACGGCTACAGAAACTTTTTTTTTTTTTTTTCTAAAAAAGCACCAGTCTGCATTATTAAGTAATCCAAAACACACAGGGCATTTCCCCCTAACACTTGCAGACTTTTCCAAGAAGTGTGCCCAGATCATTAAAACTGAGTTTTCTTCAGTATTGCCAGCTTCTGTAAGAGCATATTGAAGGTACAATTCTTATAAGCACCCTGTTCAAGAAAAGCACCCAAGGATGTACTAATTGTTAATTTTAATTAACATTTTAATAGGATTTAGCTATGAGTCTATTTTTAAGTCTATGCCTAAGAGCTTCCCAGAACAGGGCTGGACTTACAACTTATCGCACAAATTCCTCTGCAAATCAGACCCGCAGACAAGAGGGGTGTCAAAAACAACCGCTTGTAAAAAAATAATCCCGCTGCACACGAGTATTGCTATTGTTCAGCCCCAGCTCAAGTTTGCACAGATGCTGAATTATTTGATTTCTTTCAACTCCCTTTGAGCCACGCCAGCTTGGCAGGAACAGCTTCCTGACGCTGCAACGCGAGATCCCGCGCTGTGGGAATTTCCTTCCCTTACATTCCACGTATTGTGCTGAAAATACTATTAAAAAGCAAAAGTCAAGTATCAAGTCCATTGGTTCCCAGCTAAAGAAATTCACTGCCCAGGGACGGGCGCTGTTGCCGGTGTCCAAACCGCAGCGCTATGCCCCGTTTTTCAGGCTCTCGCGGTTCCCCGGCTCCCGAGGGCTTCAGCTGGGCTTGTGGAGACCCGGCCAAGGGGGTCCCCAGGGGAGTGAGGTAAAGGCCACTTGCAGAAATTTTGGCCCATGTAACCAGAGCCAATTTTGTCACCACAGCTGGAAGGAGAGTGCCTGGCACAGACCTCAGTGAGAGTGGGGAGCAGCCCTTGGGGGGGACACTGCTGAACAGCCCCATCCCGCAACGCTCTGGTGCGGGGACAAGCCTCCCTGGAGCACCGAGACCACCTGAGGGGCCCTACATGGGATCCAGAACAGTTAAAACACGCTTAAAACACGGCAAAACTCACCCCTGCCTGGCGCTGCTGGCTCAGCATGCCCAGCGGCACGGCCGGGCTCCAGGGGCAGCACCCCCGGGGGCC
>NW_010140975.1:20429-21722 GCF_000699245.1 Pterocles gutturalis
CCACCCCACACAGAGTGTACAGTGTGGGACAACCCACCCAGTGTGCCTCAAGGCAGAGGTTAAGTTTTGACCATGAATAATATTGCTCAGACATCAAACAGCTGAAAAAATAATAGTTTACCTTAAAAACTATGGAGCAAATGGGGTTGATTTCTTTAAAGAAGGAAGAAAAAAAAATTGGAAGAGAATCCCTCTGATGGGTCCAGAGCCACTGGCACACCAGCAGAACTGCTCAGCATGCACGGGAAGGACCGACACAAGGACCTGCAGCACACACGTGTGACCATGTCCCCATTATTCACCGTTTTTAAACTAACTGCCATTCCTGCCCATCACTTGCACTGGGACAGGAGGAGGTGGCTCTGCCATCCCGCCTGGCACCACAGCTCTAGGCACCCTGAGGGATCACCCACGGGTGGCACCGGTGACACAGGGACACGCGGGACAAGCCACCCAGACCGGTTCCAACTTCAAAGGCAGAGCTGAATCGCTCAGGCAGCTGAGTGTGAATTTATCTTGACTCCCGCTGGAAGTGACTAAGTGTGTCCACAGAGGGATTAAATATTTATGCGATTTTGTTACGTGATTAATCCAAATGCTCTCTCCCTGCTGCAGTCAAACCTCAAGTGAAAAAAAACCTGACCCTAGGCTGGGTCTGCTTCAGCAATACTTTTCCTGACTGCTCCGTAACTGTGCAAGCATGTAACGAGAACCTGACCAGCCCCAGCCTAAAACGGGGACGAGGTCTAACACTTCTGGTTCTTGCGGAGCAAAGAGCAACGAAATGACCTTGACTTTGGAAGAAACAAACAGCGGGGAGGAGAAAGTGTCACATCCTGCCGAAGCTGCCTCCCGTTATCTAACCACATCCTGAGCGCGTTCAAGTCTTGACAGCATTTAACGGGGAAAAGAAAAAAGAACAGCAGCTATTAATACCCGTGTTCGGGCAGATCTGAGGAAAGGGCTGCCTTCCCAGAAGGTCGCCCACTTTTTCCGAGTACTGTGGTCAGGTAAAAGGCAAAACTCGTGAGCTCGGACAGGGATGCCCGGCGGGTGTCCGGGTGGGCAGCAGGGAGTGCCACTGGCTGGCGGCCGCCACGGCTGAGGACCCCGGTGACGGGGGAGAAAGCAGGAAGTGCTCGCTGGAAACCAGCTGCAGCATCAGAAACAAAGAAACAAAGCGCCGGAGGGAGCGACGGATGGTGGTTCAGCCCCGGCTCTGCAGTCCGGCGGTCCCGGGACAACCTGGGGTGACACTAATCGGATGTCACCTGAAGGCACCCAGTGTTGAAC
>NW_010140976.1:0-1324 GCF_000699245.1 Pterocles gutturalis
AGAGCCCTGCGAGGGGAAGGGGCAGACACCGGGACCCCCAAGAGCCGCTGCCGCAGCCCATTCAGGGCAGGAGGGCTGCTCACATCTCCTCTTCTCCGGCTGGAAAGTGATTTCCATGAAACGGGTGAGAGCCAGTGTCAGGGGTTCATATGCCTCTGTCCCAGGAAACTGAACTGGGCAGCGTTTGCTGTGAGCGCCTTTGGAGACAGACCGAGTCTGTCACACGGGCTGAAAGGAGCAGCGCTGGGAGGTGTTGCAATCCCCTTCAGTCCAGTGTTAACTCTGGAGCCTACAGATGGCAACTCCAAACACACCAGCACACACCAGTGGTTTCAGCACCCGTGCTGCTCATCACCCAGTGAGGACCAGTCCAGCACAGAGCAGCACTGTGGGTGCAGGGCACACAGAAATAAATCCAATTTCAGATGAGAGAGCTCCCTGGTGCTCTGGCTGCATTATTCATGTCCATCCTTAACTCAATAAAGGCCTCATATTTGTTTTAATTGTTTGCTCCAAGGGTGCTGCTGCGTGGCTCACAGCCAGCCTCCCTTGCAGGATCCTGCCCCCATGCCAGGCGGCCGTAGGGCACTGCCCCACAGCAGCACCCTCTTGAGGAGGGTCCCTGAGCCCCCACGCAGCGGCCCCGTGCCCCACAGCCACTGGCAGCACACACCAGCCTCAACCCAAGCAGTCAAACCCCCAAAATAAATCCTCCACCAGCTGTCCAGGCACACGACAGCAGCCCCCTGGGGCTGGGGGCCAGGGCAGAGCCAGCGGCAGCCAGGGGAAGGTGTGGGCTTGTTCTCCGGCGGCAAAAGAAAGTCCGAGCTCTCGCTGCCTTCTCCTGCCCCTGCTATTGAGCGAACGGCACAATTATCTCTGCAGATGCATTACTACATGACAAAAAATAGCAGCTGAGATGGAAGCGCCGCGTCCCTGTAGGTATGCAACTATCAATGGAAAATTACACGTTTGTTACCGGGCTTCATCTGGGGGCTTGCTGTGTTCATTGACTCAGCCAGCGCCCAGCCAGCCCGCAGCCCCGTCCCCAGAGGGGCAGAGGGTGACAGGGTGACCCCACTCCTGCGGCAGGTGCCGGTGGCATGGTGGCAGCACCAGGCATGTGGGGCAGAGCCGATGGCCCTGTGGCCCCCCCCCCCGTGGCAGGGCAAGCAGCAGAGGGGAGCTGGCCGAACCCCAGAGCCGATCCGTGCCAGGGCTGGTGCCGGACCTACCACGAGGCTGCTGCCCACTTGCTGCACGTGCCGGGGGGGTCCACAGCCCGGCCACGCACCGGCTCAGGAAACCCCCCCATCCCAGCTTC
>NW_010140977.1:0-9263 GCF_000699245.1 Pterocles gutturalis
TGGAGCGCATGTTCACCCCTTGGAGCACATGTTCGATTCCCCCGGTGGCCGCGGGGAAGGCGGAAGCGTCCCCTGCCGCCTTGTCCCGGTCCTCGGCCCGGCAGCGGGTGCAGGGCTGCTCCCGGGCGTTGTTCTGCTTCCCCGCTTGCCTAACGGATCGCGGGCAGGCATTGCTCATCCCGGCCAGGCTTGCTCACCTCGCTGTTGGCGTGGGGCTTTCCCCCTGCGTGAATGAGGTGGTTTCTGAGCAGGAGGGGAGTTTCCCGGTGTAGGGAGGGGATGGCTGGGCAGCGGCAAGCAGGCAGCCTGCTCTCATCCACGCTGCAGCTGCAGTCTTGGCTCCAGGGGGACTTAGGGTGTCACAGAGCGAAGGCAGGGGGTGTTGGGGTGTCGCCATGAACTTTTATGGGACCAGATGACTACTAGTCCAAAGTTAGTGTTTGTTTTCTTAGTGGGGACCTTGGTGTAGGTGTATATAATTACTCAAAGTGATGGGGAATTACAGCTCAACAGTTTAGTTGCTTTGAAAGAGAAATAGGAGAGCATCAAGCTTGCCTGTCATAGCAAATCCCCTTTGGAGGAGAGCAGTTATGGGGGTGCTGCTTATTCTGCTTCACCTACTGTACCCCGAGCTGCGGCACCCATGCTGTGTTATGTGGTGGAGGAGGAGGAGGAAGGAACAGAGGGCTTAGCATGTGAGGCTCTTTTTTGGAATCCTCTGAAACACAAGTAAAAAACTCTCTGATCCTATAAGCAGCTCTGAGCAGATGCAGGAATCACTTTTGGAACAAAGGGGGATGTTAAAAGCCCTGTGAATTTTAGCTAAATAGATTTTCAGTCAAGGGTATGTCCTCAGAAGCACTTTGTGCAAAAGGAGAAAAAGAGGAAAAAAGTAAAAGGAGGTTGTATGCTTGAGCAGGACTCGCTGTGTTCAGCATTTTGACTTGTAATTTCTTGATACCAGGGGTGCCTGTGTTGGAAACGGCTTTGCTAGGAAATCCAGACAGAATGGGATGAAGCTCGGTTGGCCACATAGCATTCCAGAGTTGCTACTGGTCTGTTCCCTTTCCCTTGCCAGGTTCTTATGGTGTTACTGGCAGTTCTGCCAAAAACAACCCAGATAGATGTGGAAAAGGAAGTGTGCAGTGCTCATAGCTAGTTTTCTGACTGCTCCTATTGTCTTTTTTTTAGGCCTTCTGTATAGATCTCCATGCATTGCAGTGAAGTGTTCAACAGCAACAACGAAGTACTTTAAATTTCTCAAGGTTTAGCCAAACAACTGAAAGGTTCCTTGTACTCCAAACACATTTGTAGGTTCTCATTGTGCAAAGGGAGGAGTAGGTGGAAGCCTGTGCTTGTGAGATGACAGGCCTGCTGGAAGTCTAGAGTTGATTGGGACTTTGTGCTTTGCAGTAGGATGTTAGCATGCAACTGTAGGGCTTGTGCTTTGATAAAAGAGTTTAGTGGGGTATGAAAAGCTTGAGAATTTGCCCTATTTACAGTTCTTCAGGCTTTTGTAGCAGTATTATTCCCAGCTGCAGAAACACCACTTTAAAGTCTCTTCTCTTGCCTGTGCTGCATGTGATTGTCAAAAATACCAATATATATTTGTTATTTACTAGTCAGAAAGCATTAGTATTTTCTTTGTGAAAATTTCATCTGAAATGATGCCTGAAGTGCTTAAATTGAGTAAGGTAGTGCTGTCACTTTTCTGCAAGTTAATACTGCTTCACATAAAGTCACGAAAAGTATTAAAATGCCCTTCATTAGCTATAAAGCTAACTTTAAGGGTAGCTTTAAGAATTGTGCTTCCTTTCTACAAAGTGTATAGTGTCTGACAGAAAGCTGTGTGAGTAGCGCTTTGTTACTGCTTCATTTTAACCACTGTCTCACACAGGATGTTCTGAGATGTTTTCAGCCAGAGAACTGGAAAAATGGTGCTTGAGGAGGGCTGTCCCAGGAGTGGTGGCAACCACCACCATGCGGTTGCTGTAGTGTGCCTGCTCTCCTCTCCAAATCCCAGGCCTTGTCAATGAGGGTAGAAGGTAGGGCATTGCAGGTAGCCAGGCAAAGGTGCTTCTTATTTTTATTTTATTTATGTTTTGCTCCAAAAGTGCAATTTCACCATTGTAAGGAAGCACCCCTTTTTCTTGACAGTGGTGCAGAAGAAAAGCTAAAATTACTGCCTGGCAGAAACAGGATCAAACTCACAGGGGAAAAGAAGTCATGTTTTCATTGAATTGTAAAACTTAAGGTAATGAGTGTGTAGGCTGAAGACACATTCTTCTCCCATTGTTCAAAGCTTGTCTTCTTGGTTTTGGGTTGTAACTTTGACAAGTATGAGCTTGATGAACATTAAATGCTCTGGTAGTGCATTCATGGGAAAGAAGAGCATCTGGTTTGTGTGTGAATATTGTTATTTTTATAATGCATCCCTTGTGTAATCTTAGTCTGGATGTTACAAGAACAAAAAACTATGACAGAAGTATGAAGATCAGGGTAATTGCAAAATATTATTGTTTTCCATATCTCTTACTGAATTATTTGTATTAGCAAATATAGATTATCAAAGCCTGAATTACTGTTCTGGATGTTTCAGATATTACTGTAACTACTGACCTTCAGAGTCACAAGTTCCCATGCTTGCCAAACTCCGTTAGGCTCTGGCTTGTGGTTCGGTTGCAGAGTTAGCAGCGCTTGGGTATATTTCTGATTTACTTCAGGTATGTTTTCTTCTTCGGTGTTTTATTGCTGGCTCAGTTTGCTGATGAGAATCAGGACTTTGAAGGATGGATAGGAGGATTTGCTTTCTTTTTTAGGTGTGTCCAAGAAATAGATAGTTCAGTCCAGTGTTTTCCATGTTGAAACAGCTATCGTATTGTGGAAAGTGTTTTGAGTTTAAAAAGCCTTATGCTCTGTACTTTATGGAGTTGAGAATAGCACTTTTCACATCTTTTTTTCTGCTATGAAGGTGGAGATTATTAAATTAAAAACTGCACATGGTAAAAATGTTTATCTTTTCTAACTATTAACCCATCTTTGAGCTTGCATGTTCATTAAGTAGCAGGTGTATTTTCATTTGCTTATGGCATTTGCTTCTTTGATTTATCAAAGATGTTAAAGCTATACAGCAGTTGAATTTTTATGCACTTTGTTCTTTAGGCATCAAATCCACTTCAGTGGGAAGTAACAAAACATGCTAAGATTAATTTTTTTAAGGACTGGGTAACTTTGGGCCCATTAATAACGTAAGAAGAAGGGCAAGCTGGAACACCTTGGAAAGGGTATCTGGTATTTTTGTTCAGAGAAGCAAAAGAAATTAAAGTCCTGCTAAATTTAATATATTTATAATATATAAAAAGAGTATTTGCGTTAATAATAGCAGTTACTTATCTGTCACAGACTTGCTGGGCCTGACAGAAGTTCTTCGCTACTTTGGAGCACTGGACACTGTCAGCATCCCAAGGCTGGGTGCCTTTTTACGTCATCACTTGACATGTGACAATTGCCATGACAATTAAACATTATACATTAAACACTACAACATTAAAACATGAACTGAAAACTTGCTCCAAGGCATCCGCAGTTATGATTGCAAGGAATAAACGAGTGGTTTATCATTACCTGTTGGTGTCTGACAGCATTGTTCTTGGCTCACTACGTGCATGCTTTTGGGAAAATGACAAAACCACTAAGTCTTCTTCAGGGCTCTGACTTGGAATGTAGTGGGAGAAGAGTGAAAAAAAGGTCTTTACCTTTGGATTTAAGCATGAACAGGATGGTGTAAGCACAGATAGGTAGGTCATAAGATTTTCAGTGATGACTGCGCAGTGTGCACCTGTTTGCCTGACCAGATGCAGTCATGTCACGCACCTCTCTTGTGGCAGTTTGAATAGCTTCGTGGTTTCCTTAACTTCCTCCTCTCTTATCCCATAGCTTAGAATCAGAAGGGCCACTGACTCATTTAGTTGGGCTTCCGAGTAGGCCTAAGTGTCACCTCCATTTTAGCCCAGAGACTTTCTTCAAAAGCATATCATGCTGTGCATTGAAAGAAGTTAGGCAAAGAATTCATCACCTTTCTTGGAAGTTCCAGCCATAGTCCAGCAGTGCCACCGTTAAAACTGATCCGTGTTCCTTACTGTGTTAGTGAATAGATTTGCCTGTGAGGATTTTATGTTTGCTTCTGTTAAGAAATGAAAATACCAAGCAGCATTAGGCTTTGCAATTTGCCTGGGATCTTGCCTGATGTCTAGGGAATTCCCACTGGCATTGCCCAAAGTTAGTGATGGTGACAACTTTTAACAGATGCCACTTTATAAAGATCTCTGAGGTAGCTAATTTTTAATTGATTTATTGACTTACTGGTGCTAGCTGGCTGTTTTTAGCAGGGCTACTCTGGTGCTATAGGAAGCTCTGAACAAATACGTAAGCATTTCCAGTACAGAAAAACAGAAAACACATTTTCCATAGCCAAAAAATCAAATCAGGTTTGCTTCTTTTTTTTTTTTTTTTTTCTTTCTGATTGAAAGAGCGAGGGTCATACATACAACTTTTTTAAAAGATAATGCCTTGTTTGTTCATTTCTCAGATATTTAATATCCTGTAGTCAAATTTGAATCATTCAGTCTCTTGAACTACTACATTCATTTGTAAGTTTTCCTTGTGTTGCTGCAAGATAACTGTATTATGCAGAAGAAAATATTGTTTGAAAATAATTGTTTATGAGCTAGTGAAGTTAAAATACATGGTTAAAGAGTGCTAAATAGAACTATGAATAGACTATGGCAGGTGTCTATAAACTGTCGGAATGTTAGCATTTGCTATCTACAGTGAATATCTGTGCTTAGGTGTGCAATTAGGGGAACTGTTTGAGTATAATGAAACACTGAGGCTACTGGCCTTTGGAATGCCCTACGTAAAGCATGCTGTGTCACTTACGAGAGAAAATGTCCCTCTTGTAATTCCTGGCAAACTTCAACATTAGGAGTATGTTGTGATGTTAGTTTTTTCTTTTTTTTCTGATAAATCATTTTTTCCCCCCACTTCTAGAAAATTCTTTGAAGCCTTAAGTAAAATGGAGGAGGGAGATAACACAATTAGGTTTTGGGAGTGGAAGGTTAAAAGGAGTAGTCATCTATTTTTTTTGATCCCTTGCACCCAACCACTTGTCCTACCAGTGTGAACTCAAAGGTGATTTTAATTCTTCCTGCTTCCCTTACTTGCCAGAAAGGAAGTTAATACAGAAATCGCTTCCATTAGGTTTCAGCATTTGCATTTTCTTGTGGAAATTGAAATCAGAGACTGTTACACTCAAGCAGACTTTCTGCATAACTTTTGTTTCAGGTTTTGAGCCTTTTTTTTTGTTTTGGTTGCTTTTTTTTTGTTAAACAGGCATATGAGCTATAAAAACAGTTTTTAGATGCATTTTTGCAGTGATGCAGGAGCTGCCCACTCCGTCTAAGTTGTTTCAGTAGTTACCTAAACTGAGATTAGAAATGTGTTTGGATGACTAATTCTTTTTTGCAGAATTGAAGAACTCTCTTCCTTTTGCTTTATGTAACTACTTAGGCCTTACTTCAGTAAATAGCTTGTACTATCTTCAGACCTTTACATCAAATCTTTGGTATTTTGAATGTTCTTCTTGGTGTATGGATGCTGAGTTTGTAATCAGTATTTTAATAATAGTCTTTGGAATGCCACAGGTACAGGTGATGCTGTTCCCCCATTCCCTGCTTCCAGGCTCTGCAGAAAATATTAGCCACAGTATGCCCCCAACCCCCCCCCCCATTTGTACTGCTTAACCATATGTAAAATCAGGAAGTATATTAATCAGATATTTCATATGTGGCTGATGCAATGTAGGTGAACAGCATGAAAATAGCCTGCAATAAATGCAATCAAATACTAGTTGAGTAAATGTCAGCATCAGAAAGTGAATGTTCAGCAACTTAGCCACTTACAGTGTGCTGTGAAAAGGCAGCAGCATGGAAGATGAGATGAACTCAGTATCAAAGGTTAATACAGTCTGGCATTGGAACGGGAAGCCTGAAGGGTGTTTTTGAGTTGGCTTTGAACTAATTTCATTGTATTCCTATTTTTTCCTATTGTAAGCAGTGAGAAAATCTACTGTTTAAGCTTCAGTAAGCCGCGGAGGGAAGTTGCAACCAAAACACCAGTTGAAAAGCATGTGAAGAAATACCAGAACTCATTCTGTTTACTTTATTAATTGTAGATGACTGCCTTGGTAAGGGGAAGTGGGAAAAGGCAGCTCACTGAAGAGAGTAGGTGAGCATGTGAAATAGTGATAGGTTTTTTTAAAAAAAACCTAATAATATGATAACTACAAACTGTTGCAGTGATATTTGTGAATTCTTGCAAAATAACACTGGAGAGTGTCAGCGCGTGCCCTTCTGTCTGTACATCCCATTCCAGCTGTGCTCCTCTGTACTCGAGAGCAAGCACATGGAATGTTGGATTTGTGCTGCTGGTGTAGAACTTCAAGTCATGAAGGTGGGTAATGAACTGTACAGCAAAGCAGGTAGACACCTAAGATGAGCCATGGAAGATAAGCAACATGGATTTATAATCAAAAGGTCCCGTGAGGAAACCCCGTTTATTTTACAGCAAAACACCAGATCTGAAGTAGGTGATTCAAGAGAAAGAAATACATGTTACTTTGCAGCTTAGTAGTTGAAGTAGTGCTTCTAAGCTGCTCAAGGAGATGAAATCCTAGTGTTATGGAAGAATTTGAGTAAACAAAGACTTTCCTGTGCAACTGTTGGAAAATAACTGGACATAGAAAGTAAACAGATGATGCTTGTAATGTAATGCACAAATAGGCTTAAGAGGAATGGGCAAAATGCAGTTTGTAAGCCACCTCCTTAAGGAATTAATTGATGAGAGCATACAGGATGTGGCTTTGACTGGGTACTGTAAAATGACCCAGGAATTAAACTTCAGCCTATATTTGCAAATAAAGAAAGAAAAAAAGGAAGGATTATTTAAATTAGAAAAGTAGTCCATTTAGTCTGATTTTTCTGACTTGGCCAGTGATAAAGTGAGGGCTTTTGTGAAACTGGTGAGAGCAAAATGTTGCACTTGCGCAGAGGAAGGTACTGTGATGTGTTAGTGACTGACGGTGGTGTAACTGCCGGGGGGCTGGTCAGGGCCATTGAAGCCTGTGGGTGCACCCAGGGCCCCAACAGACACATCCTTTGATCTTGGGGCATTTTTTATTTGTGTCAGCTTTGTAATGTAATGCAAGTGCTTCCTGGCTCATGTTTTGTGACAAACTTTCTGAGTTCATTAAGAACTTGCAATATATGCATGGGTTTCTGGAAAGCTGTGCAAGCCTGCTCCACAGTGTGAGAACGGTACTTTTTTGAGCATTTGCAAACAGGGCATGATAAAAACCCAGATGTACAACAGGTCCCATCCTTGGGTTAATGAACCAGTTGAGCTGGACACTGCTATTAATTTAATCTACCTATCTATAATGTATTTCTTCCCTGGCTGAAAGGAAATTCTTTTGGGATGCTAGCAAACCTATTTTAAAAGCTTTCTCATTTAGGAAATTGTGTTTCATGTATGAAGCAGAGTAGCATGAGTTTTCTGATTGCATAATGACCCTGCCTTTCAGGTGGCAGGGCTTGATTCTCTTACATGCCATCTCCATGAAGAAGGGGATGGCTTGATGTCTCACTTCTTTTATGAGGGTAAGAAAATACCGTGTTTCTTAGCTTTATCTGCAGACCTTAGGGGCTTTCCAAAATCCTGGTGGAGGTGCTCTAATTACAGCTGGTAAAAACTGCGCTTTCCTGAGAAACCAGATAAATCATGGCTGGTTGGGGGTTGGAACTTGATGATCTTTAAGGTCCTTTCCAACCCAAAAGATTCTATGATTCTGTGACTGTGTTGTAATGTTAGAGGGCGTGCAATGTCAGGGCCCAGGAGTAGGGAAATGCAGGAAGTGAATGTTTATATTATGGTCTTTGTGTATCTGCTGGTTCAGAGATGAATCACTTTCTTTTTTTATCAGTGCCCAAGGTACTGCTGTAGAGGTGGAAGGCTTTTTAGGGTCAGAGCAGTGAGCTACTGTTTTGCAGTTGGCTATCTCTTGGGTTAGCACCAGATTACAGAGTGATTTTTTTAAATTTATTTTTTAATCTTTATTCCTAGTGACATCAGTATTGTGGCAGTAACAGGGACTAATTCTGGGCTTCTTTCCAGAATGATGTCTTTGATCAGCTAATCGCCTTGATAGAACAGAGGCATTCCCAGCAGAACAGAAGGTACTCGGGATTCTTCCAGATATTCACATTTTTATGTGTAGTTCATGCAAGCAGAAATTTGGGCTAAGCTCTTTGAAAGGCATAATGTGAACCTTGTGTTTTGAAAGAGTGACTAAAATGAGGTGGTGTGTAAGATATAATTATTCTAAATTCTTAGCAAACAGGAAGGTATCTGGGGAGAGAGAAGTCAATGACTAAGGGTCCTGTTTTTATTTAAGTTGAACAGCTTCTTCAGAAGAAAATACAGAAATGTGGGACTGAGGTGTGAGTCCTTCCTCCCCACCACGGTGCTTCTCTCTTTCTTCAGGCTACATGGCTCTAGCAATCTTGTAGGGTTGAGACTGTTATCTTGCATCCAGTTACTTTCCAAGTGGACCACAGTACAGCTGTGGTCAGTGCTTTCTGCTGCTGTTGGCTGTAGTGCTGAATCAGACTGATATCAAGGTAGAGCAGTTGCCCTCAAGAGAAGCATTGTTGTGTGGCCTGGTTGTGTTTATTCACCATGTTCTGAAAAGTATTAAGTAAAGGAATGGTATTCTACAGAGTAACATTGAGAGCATTGTTTAATTTTTTAAAAGTGTCTATTTAAGCATATTTTTACAGTGCCTTTTACTCTGTGCATTCTGCTACATGCCAACGACGGACAGCGTTGTTCAGCACTGGTGAGGCCACACCTGGAGTACTGGGTCCAGTTCTGGGCTCCCCGGTATGAGAGAGACATGGACATACTGGAGAGAGTCCAGCAAAGGGGCACAAAAATGATGAAGTGACTGGAGCACCTTTCCTGTGAGGAAAGGCTGAGAGAGCTGTGACTGTTCAACCTGGAGCAGAGAAGGCTCAGGGGGATCTCATCAATGTATATAAATACCTGAAGGGAGGGTGCAAAGAGGACAGAGCTAGAGTCTGCTCAGTGGTGCCCAGTGAGAGGACCAGAGGCAATGGACACAACCTGAAACACAGGAGGTTCTCTCT